>NC_028454.1:6699833-6721793 GCF_000263155.2 Setaria italica | reverse complement strand
CTACGCTGCTAAGCCGAGGTGGTGGTGGAGGTGGAGGAGGTGGCGATGAGAAAGCATGCTTACTTCCACTTGGTGGTGGTGGTGGCGGTGGCGGCGGTGGAGTGGGTGGTGAAAATGGTAGCCTGTTACTTGGTAGCTCCTGCGGTGGTTTTGTTAGGGGTCCACTTGGCCCAGTTGTTGGCACAGATGAATCCAAAAGGCTAGACGGTACCCCATGAGGAGGCGGAGGCAGAGGCGGTTGAGGCGGGGATGAGCTGTTCATTGATAGAGTAGCTGCAAAAGTTGTGATAGTTTAGAATCAGACTTTTAGTTAAACGAAAAAGGTTCATAAAAGAAAAACAACAGAAAGAAGGACAGTGATGGGACCCTGAAATCCGTGGCGCCATGAAACATAAAGCAAAGTTTCTCCTAAAGGGAACCATGTATAGACTGTGTACCATTATCATGAAGTTTCCAAAGCAGAAATTGGTTCATGTAAGAAGTTATACCACTGGATTCAGAATCTTCAGTAGTAGGATCACGATCAATGTTCTCTGAGTCAGATGAGTTTCCACCATGCTGAACCTTCTCATGATCAGCTGAACCAACAGAATCAGAAGCCACAGAATATTTTTCTTCATCAGAATCAAGTGGAGACATCAGTGGCATCTGTAGACCAACTTTAGCTTGCATTTTTGAGAGTTCTTTCATGTCATTGAGTATAAGCTTTTGAAATTTCTCCTGCAGCGAGTTTGCTGAGAATTCTTTGAGCAACCAATAGGCAGCATCATCATTGCTTTCAATCCAGTCAACCCCATTGAAGAGTTCTTGAACAGCTGAAAAGGCTTCAATTGGTAAACCACCCTTCATATCACCGTTCAGTGTTGCTGTTGGAGCTCTTGTGGGAGACATGCCCCCAATTTCACAAAACAGCACCTACATTTTCAAGTTCATGTTAGTGATCCATTTTAGTTCAGGGTAGTTTCAAAGAAGTTTGTGCATCAATTTTTACCTCTGCTCTAAAATTCTTCGGATAGCGCTCTTTTGAACCCCAGAGTATATCCACATCATCGCTATTCAGCATCAATACATTTGAACGTATAAAAGCAGTATTGAACATTATCCTAAACATCATAACTTCCTTCTCTGGATCAAGATCGAGATGTACACACTCCAGAACAATATCTCCCTGGACTAGACATTGTATATCAATTTTTATCACATCGCAATCCTCCTGCATGATAACACCCCCAACGATGTCAACCCAAAATAGTCACAGAAAGCAACTGAATTGTTCATGTTGAATTCCATGCACCACCTACCTGCCGATAGTGCCGCAGAGATTTCTTCTTTGGCATAGAAAAAATCATGTTGACCATGCTCGCATTCTTGCCAAGAAGATTTTGCCCAAAAATGCGGACTAATGGCCTGCATCCATTATCAGAATCAAAACTTGGAATGGCTCGAAGAATCAGGCAATCCAAAGAGAGTGCTCTTTCCATTGGAGGCCACTCCGGAGATATATTTCTTCTGGCCACATACTGCATGTAACGGAGCTGAGATGGCATTGGATTGAGTGCAGAAAAGAGTTGTAGGAACCCTTTAGGTGCCTCGCGATAAATAATGTCCAGAGTTTTATGCTCAGCGCCATGCAATTTCTTGTAGATGAGAAGACAAGATAACAGGAAAGCCAATAATGGCCAGGTCCCTCTTTCACAATGGAGTAATATAATGTTCTTATTGTTCCCACTAGATAACCAGTGCTCACAGACACGAAGGAAATGCTGAATAAGAGACAGAGGAAGGACAGGGCAGCCTTCGAAATGACGGGGGTAATCAATGACTGGAATGTTGTATTCATGCAGTATATCAGCAAGCTGGCTTCTCTTATCTCCATCTCTAAAGTTAATCGCCAGGAATGAGGATTCTACATGTTCTTCATGCAACTCTGTAAGAATCTCATTCAAATAGACTGGGTACATTCCCTGAGGCAAAACTTCAGTGCTGAAGCATGAATCAAAAACTGTAGAATGCCAAAAGATATGATCAGTTGAAGCAGTCATAAATAAGTAATCTGATCTAAGAACGCGATCAATATAGCAAAACCCTCTATGCGTACCATAGATCCTGTCAATAAACTCCAATAGTCCATCAGGAGGCCTCTTGTAGAAGAATCTACTTAGCAGTGACATCTCATGGGAATGAAGAAATGTTGTGATAACTGCTCAGGATTTAAGTGTATGCCCACAAGCACTGCAAAAGTAAATTGATTTCAGACAAACTAACTATAAGGTGTAAGGACATGATTATCATATCTGAAAATTGGCGTGAAATATGTCTGGCTAATCACTTTAACCATCAGGCGTAGGAGATGATTAACATATCTGAATAATGGAGTGAAGTATGTCTGGTTAGTCATTTACTCATTTTAACAATTAGGATTGCAGCAAGTAGTAGAGGTCTGATTAGTCAACTCCTACAGGTCCATTATGTTGCTAAAAACAACACTTAAACTACTGATTCAGAAGTTCCATGGTCAAAGTCGCTCACCATGCACTGCAACACCATCTAAAGCATGGCATTTCTAAGCAAGGATGCAGCCATGTCAGCTCAATAGAGCTTGTTTCCATTATGACAACAACTTAAAACATTTAGGTAACAGCTGACTCCAGAACCAGAGCCGTACAATTCAAATGTAGTTACAGAGTCTACACCTGCACAATGCAAATGTATGCTAAAATTGTACCTTCTGTCATCCGTGCACCCCTTACCAATCACAGACAGATTGCTACGAGTGTTGCGGTCACGCTAATTAGCTATGAGTGTTGCAGTCAAGCTAATTAGAGGAAATACCAAAGGAAGTTCCAGCGAACTCTAAATGTGAGGCCTATAGATGCCTTGTTCCATTACAGGGGCGCACTTGGTTGGGAATGGGGATTCAGTTGGACCCCCGAACCGAGTCGGGGAAACAAACTGCACCAGCAACTTAATCGGTACCAATAAATCGTACGGTGTCAACCAATGCCGATCCTACGCACTGAATAAGAACTTCTCAATCGAATCCACCAACCAAACCACTGCGCCGCACACAAATCCCCAACTAAATGAATGAAGTGGACGCGCGGTTCGATTGAGAACCAAGGCAACTCTTACGAAACGGGAGTCCATCCAAGCGAGCTCAGGATCACTTACCAACAAAAAACGACACGAAACCAATCCACGCCCGCGTGGATCTCCGCTCCGCAGGGTCGAGCGAGGAGCGCCGCCGCCGCCAAGCCGCAGCAGACTGTGGGAGCGGCGGGGAGCGAGGGGGCCGCGCGCGGCGCCCAGAAGCAGAAGCTTAGGGTTTGGAGCAGTAGTGGAGGGGGAATTTTTGAGCTGGGAGGGGGAGGGGGAGGGGGAGTGTGATTTTCCCTCCGCTTTTTTAAGATTTTCGGGGGGGCTTTTGGCTTCTCTCTCGCGTTGTGCGGCGCATCAACCTTTAAATCGCGTGAAGGCCGACGAAGAAGGGGGGGGGGGGGGGGAATTGGGATCTGGGGTTTGGTCGGTTTCGGTTTTGGGCGTGTGGATGGATGGGGTGGAAGGCGCGTCCGGGCCCGCGTGGAAGGCGGGTGCACGGGCGCCGAGGGTTTTTCAGCTGGTGGGTGTGGGGCGGTCGCGGGTCGGGCGTCGGAGCGGCCTGTGCTATTCAGGTTGGTTCGACACTTCGACGGTGATGGATGCGGCCGAGCTGGAATGCTCGATCGATCGGACGTCGGGATGTTGTCGTCGTGTCCTGCCCTTTTTTTTCCTAGTGCAAATGCGAAATAAACTCTCGTGAAGCTGGCACGGCAAAGCACTAGGAAAAATGGAGTTTCGAACTGCGACCAGGTAGCTGAGTTACTGGTGAGTGGGTGAGCTGTATTTGTCGGCACCGCGCCGTACGCACCTTCGGACCCTAGTACATGTGTACTGGTCCCTAGGTTTTTTGGGCTGCTTCACACAAGCCGGCCTAATTTGGAGAGCAAGAACAAAATAATCCTTGGGCAACCTCCCCACAAAAGACTAGTCCAGTGCTAATGGATGAGCACTTCTCACAAGTGCGACTTACAAGGTGTGCTACTCCCACTCTCCACAAGTAAGGTGGGACTATTTTCAACAGTTTTTGCAGTTGCCTAAATATAAATGTTACAAAGGGCACCATCTCCGTCATGTCTTTTTATATAAGGGTATGAGTATCCAACTAGTCTTTAGAGGTGCCTCGATTGTAGCCAATATTTTATTGATTTTGTTTTTTAGTTAGGAATTTTGCCTAAGAGTGGGTTGTACACTTATTTACAAACTCACAATGTTGAGCTCAAAACCGAACTGTAAGGGTGGGACCATTAAATAAAAAAATCAATTGTACCCTCCTCTCCCGTTCCCCTCTCTCCCCGCATCGCATTTCTTCCCCCGCACCGCCATCTGTCTCTTGCAAGCACCGTCATCGCCTGTCCTCCCCCCTCTGTCTACACAAATCACATCCTCCGAGTGGCTGGCAGCACACGCGCGAGCTGCACATCTCATCCTTGTTCTCGTGGGAAGAACATGGGGTAGGAGAGGGCGTGGTGAGGAGGGGTGGACCACGACAGCAAGATCTCCGTTCGTGCGGCCTATGGCGTGAGCTGTCGTGACCTCCGTCGCGAGAGGTTGCTCTGCTGCTGAGCCGCACGCCAGGATCTACAACCAACAACAGCTGCCATCGGTCCGCTGAGCCGCTTTCTCGAGCCACCTCGAGGGCCAGATCTTGTCGCAAAAAGAGATCAGGACATTAAGATCGAGTTGTTTCTGGTCACCGATCGCTGCTCCACCACCGCACACCACCGTTCCCCTCCTCGTAGTGCCTCCATCTCGTCCGTGTGCCTCCAGCTCGCCGCGAGTGGGAGGAGATGTCAGAATAGAGAATATTGATTTTTTATCTATATGGCCGGTCCTTAGACCTATAGGTACCCATAAGCTATCACTATAAAGATTGCTCCCCACAATGGTGAGCCGGGCCATATAGGCCTACAAAAACCACTTTTCCTCTCCATTGTGGCTGCCCTAAGTGATTTTTTTTTCATATTCATAGAAGGCATTTTTTATAGCAAGGATCTACGATGCTCATGAATTAGGAGGTTGAGGTTCTTCATCCAATATCATGTCTAATGTACTCCTCCCGTTTCAAATTGTAGATCATTTTAACTTTTCTAGGTTCATAGATATTATTATGTATCTAAACATATACTATATCTAAATATATAGTAAAAACTATGCACCTAGAAAAACCAAAATGACATATTCTCTTCATCCCAAATTACTAATTGTTTGACTTTTCTACGTACATAATATTTATTATGTATATACGTATAACGTATTAAAAGTTATATATTCAAAAAAACTAAAATGAATATTAATTTATAACGGAAGGAGTGTAATTTAGGATAGATGGAGTATATAAATAAGACCTGTGGTGCATACATCGAGAGAGCTGTGGAGCCGTAAGGCCTTTGCTGTTGCAGCAAGCAAACAACGAGGCCGGCGATGGCAAGCGAGCACGGAAGTAGGCAAATTGCATTGTGTTGGTCTTAGCAGTCGGCAAAGTTCTTCGTTTTTATTTTAAGCTAGCTTAGCACCAATATCTGTGAATACGTTTGGACTTCATTACACGGATCGCATACCCCGTGACCATGTGGGGAGGAAAACCATCACTGTGCTCAATCAAACACGAGAGTTACCGGATGGGTGTGAGACCAGTGGATAGGTTTGGTCTATGCGTGCAGGTGCAGCTTGATCCATTTTAGCTGTAACGTTAACGTGGCTCCGCCACCGAGTGAAGCAAAAATTATGAATCTTCGTAGTTTGTTTTATAAGTGAAGCTTCAAAATTGGAGAGATTATTCCTTCCGGTTCGAGAAAACAAGATTGGAGAGAAGTTTTTTTTTATATCATTTGGATAGAAGTTTCAGTTCATCGAACTCCAACATTTTCGCCATCATTCTGACTGAACTCTCGATGCATTTCTGCTGGGCCCAACAGAGCCCATGGGCCATGGATCTCCTCGCGCTCATCCCCTGCTCGCCACCACCTCGCGACCTCTCACGCCGCCGTCTCCGGAGCTCCGGCGCACCCCCGAATCCGAGCGCTTGCTTCGCCGCCCCCCGCACACCCGCGATGCGGCGCGCCGGCCAAGCGCTGCAATGCGCCACCGCTTGCCGCTGTTCGTAGCCACCGACTGACAAATTCTAGGAAGCCCGTACAGAAGCTTGGCGGCCGATCATGGCGTTTCACGTCTCCCCACGACCCCACCATCACCTCCGAATGCCGGAACGGGTCCGCCACTCGTCGCTGCCACCTTCCGCTCCGGTGAGGGCTACGTGCCGCAACTGGTGCAGCTCTCCGGATCCGCCTCCTACTCGGTACTGACAGAGGTAACACTGGTGCTCTTGCTTTTGCGTTGGCGCGTTGCTAGGTCTCAGGACAACTGTCCTGTTACACCTGTTGCATAAACATAGTGAAGTTTGTGCTACCTGGGGAGTGGGGAGTGCGCACGGCGTGATGATAATGTTGGCTTGCCCAAATTCCAGACAAAATTCTGACCTATGGGAAGGACATAGTAAAACCTTACCGAGATTTAATTATTTAATTGCGCTGCATCATGATACTCTTCTGACATTTCGGCCACATTCCGAACCATCAATTGGAAAAGTAGAACACCTTACCGAGGTGTGTAGGGACTCGGAGGAGTAATACAAAATATTGAAGGGTGCAGAGAAATCATAGGAATAGCTTTTCTAGGTAGTCACAGCAACTGAACCATTACACTGGAAATCAAATTCGGCGCGATATGTTTCTAATTAAGTTATTACACAGCGAAGAGCCGAAGATGGACAAATTCACACTGCATGTGACGTCACACGTGAAATTAAGTGTGCCTCTAGATCATGCTTGCTAAATCCTCCATGTTATATGGCATAGGATGCCTTGCATACTAGACATACGGCTTAGGTGGTATCTGTAGATTCTGCAACCTTCCTGTCAGCATGTTAACAACTTTTGTCATTGATGGCCGGTTTTTGGGGTTCCACTGAATGCACCAGAGTGCCACAATGGCCAGCTGCTTCACCTTTTCTTTCTCCTCTTCTGTGACTTCCCTATTAAGTACCAGGTCCTGCCCAGCAATTACTCTCTCGTAGATCCACTGTGGGAGGTAAACCTCGGTTTGGTTCTCAATACCTGGGTCTGAGTTCCTCCTTCCACTAACCACCTCTAAAACCAGCATGCCGAAACTGTAAACATCTGACTTGTATGATATCCCACCGAAGTTCCGAGAATATAGCTCCGGTGCAATATAGCCCATTGTTCCTCTTGCTGCTGTCAAGGTAACAATGCTTTGGTCCCGTGCACACAGCTTAGCAAGGCCAAAATCTGAAATTTTGGGATTGAAGTTGTAGTCTAGCAAGATATTGTGAGGTTTGATGTCAAAGTGGAGGATGCGCTGGTTGCATCCTTGATGCAGGTACTCCATTCCTCTAGCAATGCCTGTAGCAATCTCTAACATTTTGTGAGGTACTAGGAGATCTTGGGAAGTATTTGAATCATGCAAGAATATATATTTCTCCAATGACTTGTTAGTCATGAATTCGTAAATAAGCGCACGCCTTGTTCCTTCAGAGCAAAATCCCAGGAGGCGAACAATGTTTGCATGGTGGATTTGTCCAATGGTTGATACTTCATTGATGAAATCTTCTCCGTCTCCTGTAGAGTTCTCTAGCATCTTGACCGCTACTGGTACACCATTTGGTAGCTGTGCTTTGTAAACACTTCCAAAGCCACCCTGGCCTACTTTTTCCTTGAATCGTCTTGCCATCTTCTTAACTTCGGAGAAAGTGTACCTTGTGGGTTTCGATGTGCCATATGTCTTGAGAAACATTTCAACTTTCAAATGTATTGCTTCATTATATCTTTTCTTCAGTGAACGATAGAGTGCAGTGGCCACTAGAACAATGAAGGTGGCTACTGATGTTGTAGCTGAATTAAAAGAAAGCAAATGAGCTATCTGCACAACGAGAATGCATAGATATGTCCCGTGACCAAATTACTTGTTTCGAAAATAATATAGTGGTTATTATGGGAACATGGTAACATAAAATTTAGGTTGTAGCAACAAAAGATTTAATCATAATGGTAGAATTTTCAGTGGCGGCGTACCTGCAATGAGTTTGACATGCGAACCTGCAGGTATGAAGAGTAAAAGTTAGTCTTCCCATGGTTTGCTTTTACAGGAAAAATTAAAGCACTTTTAAAATGCTGCATGCAACAGTGCACTCTTGCAGCTCTCACTGGACGAGGTTCTTAACATTTTGCAGTGTCTATTGCAAGATTTTGATTAAATTCCTTTTTATAATAATAGTATATTAGTAAAAGATGTATATTCTAGAAGTGTTTTACATAATAATGACATTAATTTTTTTACCAATTTTGATTTTTTTTCACTTGCACATGTAGGTATACTGTATAAGTACTATTACTCCATCAGACACAAACTTTTGTAATCAAATCACCAACCAATTTACTGATGATTGCACTGTCCTTGTACAATTGTGTTTTATTTCTCTATACATGTTTCACCAACATCAGTGTTATAATAAAACATTAACATCTGTTGCCTTAGATGACTATACAGCCTTGTTGTGCTTCCAGAAAGTAGCCGTTGGATGTCTCTACAGACTCTACATTGACTGTAAGCTACCACAAAGATCTACAACAGAACACAAGGCAGTGAACCAGAAGAAAAATATTGGACTTACTTGCAGTTGAATTTCGGTAAACAATTTACCTCTATTCAAAAATCTGTATACTGTATGTTAACATAACGCAGAGTTTTTAGACGCCGCAAGGCGTAGTTGAGTGTATATAAGGGCGTTTTTTCAGCTTATTTTTGCCAGTGAGCTAAGTTCGCATCGCGCGGCATGTAATTTCTTCTAATCTATTCAGCCTTCGGGCTTTCCGCTTTATTAATATAGCGGCAGCTCTCCTGCCAGCTCGTTTCAAAAAAAAAAACATAACGTAGAGTTTCCTTACAACATAAGATAGAAAAACAAGGAGCATTCCAGCAACATGATCTTACTGTGCAAGTGCAAGTGTGCAGAAACGTAAGGCTTGCAGTACAATTTTGTAAAACTCTTCAGCCATTGGTGGAACTCTTATGGGAAGTGTCGGCATCAGATAACTTGGAGGATTTTAAGGCTAATAAATGTCAAATGAACATGCAGTTTGCTACAACCTAAAAAGGGAACACCACGACAGTAGGGCAGTCCCAATGGGAGAAACCAACCTAGTTTCCATAGTCTAGGATATTGTATCAAGAAATCATCCTTCACAATGCAACTTTTTTATCTAGAGTCTAAATAAAAATCCAACCAATCATTCTCCCTTCTAGTACCAGATCCTCTGTGCATCATATAAAGGAGCTCGAGTGATGGGTAGCAGTGGTGCAAGCGCAAAGGATCCTGCAGTAATTAAGAAGAAACTACTTGGGTCTCCCCAATGCAGAATCGCTGGTTTCTTGGCTCATTGGTGCGCGTGAGGACTTGGTTTCCTCTATAAGAAATGGTTTCTCTCTCTCTCTCCATAATAAATCTACTGCCACATCAGCAAATTGCTTAGTTGGCATGACAATTAAGAGGGATAGAAACTATCATCAATGTCCCATTGGGACTGCCCGTATGGGATCTGGGTTGGGGAACAATACCGTGCTGCTGGCAGAATGCTTTTCCGCGGTTTGGACTGAATCCACAATGTCGCCCTTCCTGTTCACACCTTTGACAAATGCTGGTAATGCTGTTGAGGCTCCAATTGAATGCTGTTTCACCCAAGTTGATTGCTTCTTTTGCTCTATCTTTGAAGAGTATCTTGCCGAAGAATGTCAGAAACTTTGGACCATTTTTATCGTAAGTGTAGGGTATTGGGATGGACTTTGCAACCACTTCACACCCCATGGGAAGAGTAGACATATCTGTTCCAGGTCGCACAAGATACCAGAACTGGCTTGCGTTGTTACTGAGGCTTAGGCAAGAGCTTGGACCAACAATATCGTCTTGATTTGTTGCTACAGAATCGACTGAGCAACCTACTAGTACAAAATCAAGGAAACGATCCAACTGAACAGGTTTGTACATATCAGTCCATTTATTTGTTGAAATGAACTTGTGAAGTGGGCACTGCGATGATGAGTCCACCAGTGGGATGACATTCATGACAAGATGCCTGTAATATATTGCGGTCACTTTGCAGGGGCCAAGAACTTGGTGATCAAGGATTGTGTCATGCCCAGAGCATGACAGCTGCATCCCAGGTGCGCCGCAAGATGGAGGGTCGGTTGAAAGCCGAAATGGGAACCGGATCTCTGGCCCATGGTGTTTGCTGCATCGATGTGATGAACAAGTTTTGAGGAAGTATTCTTCTTCCCATGATTTGGCAGCATAGGATGCATAGTTTAGAAGCGAAAGCAGCAGTGCTGCGAGAAGAAATTTATGCAAATCCATGGAACGTACGTGGAGATGGTGGTGGACGAAGAGAAGGTTTGCAAATGGTTCAGAAAGAGCACCTGTTTGCTTTAACCTCTTGGGAGGACTGATGCCGTGCTTGTCATGTTAGCTGCGTGCTGCAATTCCTGCTGCCAATGGAACAACTGCCGTGTTCTATTGTTTGGATAGTAACGTGGTTTCAGGAAGCGAGTTGTATATTTTTTTTTGGCCACATGACACCAAACTATTCTTATCAGTTGCCTTCTTGACTGACTTGTACAAGTCTAGCTACATGGTACTTCTATTTTTCGTTGGGAAAGCACTATATGAGAGCTTTGAATTCTGATAAGGCTTGTGATAGATGAGTGACTGGTGATGAGTATTTACAGCTATTGTGGGGAGCTTCTGCCGTGTTTCAGCGGTTGCAGTGTGTGTGTATGGTTATAATCCATCCCTCATTGGCCGTAAGCACTACGGCATTGCTTGAAAGTTAAACCGAGGAAAATGATTGTCACAGCCGGTTGCAAGTTCTTCAGACCGAGCACTTGTTTGCTTTAACATCTCTGAGGGTTGGGGATGATGCTGTGCTTGTCATGATAGCTAAGTCCCTGCTCGTAGTGGTTTCACTATTGCTCGGAAAGCTATGTGGTCTATGGAAATGAGTGCCGTCATTGTTGATTCTATTAGTCCTTTTGACTTTGTAGGTGCCCTCTTTTGCTTCAGGCAACTACTATTCTGACAAACTTGTACAGTTCTAACTACATGGAACTTGTAGTATTTGTAGTTAAACAATATGTCAGTGATGCTTGCATGGTAATAATAATTAACTCATACAAGGCTTGCCATCTGATATTTTATGAATTTCCCTATAGAGACATAACTGAGTATAATCATATAGTATACTCACGCAGCAAACACTGTGAGATGGAAGTAGTTCCAGGATAGCTGGAAATACTCCCTATCAATCAGTTAGTTGGAAATACTCCCTTCAAGACCAATTGAGCTTGGTGTGAATGTTATGATCAAGACAAAAAGAGCAAATTGTCCTACCACTTTAGCAGAAGATAGTGAGTTAGCACATGCAATTAGTTTTCAACGGTCCTGTGACAAAGATTGGAATTTGATGGTAGGCTTGTCTTTTCTCTCCCCCATCCCATCAAATATCTAACTCTTTTACCAAATCAACACCATCACAATCATGAACAGCCAAGTAGCACTTCGGTTTTATGCCAAAAGCAACTAGTCTTGTGATTGAATCTACTCGCTTATCATTTATCCATCTCTTGCATTTCATCCTCCTGCGCGCAGCCCTGCAATGGCGATTTCTGGCGCATTTCATCCTCCTGCTGCTCTGCAAGCCTTAGCTGTATTCTTTGCATTGCTTGCTGTTCTTGTTGCAGACGCAGAGGGGCGGCATCATGTACATGACTGTCCTCCATTCTCTTGTGGAAATCTTAGGGACGTATCTTCTCCTTTCCGTCGGCGAGGTGATCCACCTGATTGTGGCGTTCAATCCTACGAGCTAGTCTGCACTGATGACGAGGCTACAATTCGCATTGGCAGAGGAACCTACAACGTGGTTAGCATCAACTATACTGCTTCCAACTTCTGGGTTGTCGAGTCCAACTTGGGAGCTCAGAGCAGCTGCCTTCTTCCTCGGTGGAGTCGCCATGCTCTCGAATACAGGTCACACCGCAGTGTCGAACTGGCTCCGTCTAGATGGACGACATGGGCGACCTTTGTGAATTGTTCGCGGCCAATAGAGAACAATGGTATGTACAAGCCAGTCGCTTGCCTGAGCACCAACTCTTCTTTCATCTATGTGATGACTGGGTTTTTCTCTTCTTCCGCCGAAAATTTTGAGCTCTCGTGCGGTTACCTGGCCATGACTCCTTTGGGTGCTGCGTTCACGGTAGTTGCCAACAATGCAAGCTATGCAGATATCCTGAAACTCATGAGCAAAGGATTTGCCGTTCAATTTCCTTACATGGACGGGGACTTTAGACAATGCCTTGCGGAAGCAACAAGGTGAGCACCTTGTTGTTTGTTTTTTTTAAGAAGCTTGTGGTTCCAGTTTCACCATACACTACCTGGTTAATTCAATTCTATTTTTTCTTAACGCAAAATCATCTACAGCTCCAACTTGGTGGTCTCGTTTTGAATTAACTATTCAACGCCCAAAGTGCTGGTTCCCTTTCTAATCTTGTTTATGTGCCATGGCATTTTCTTGCAGCGAATTCCATGAACCAACAGATAATACAGGCATCAAGGATCGTATTGTTGGCATTCTTATTGTTGACAACGGTTTCTGGCAATGCAAAATCGAACAATTTAGGTTTCCTCACAATGCTGCTGCATTGGTGCTCGCTGGCCCAGCAATAGCGTTTCCTACTGTGATGTGGTTCCTGAAGTTTATTATTGGTACCTCAGAACTCTACATACACCATTGTATTGTATTAATATTCAATAGATCCTTTCTAAAGCAGTATCCCGTGTATATAAACCTATTTTTATGCAGTGATTTGCAGGTTCGTTTTGGCGCCGCTAGCAATGTTTACCTTCCTTGCCCACATATATTGCAAAACAAGAATAACAATGGATGCAGTCGAGAAATTTCTGCGGATGCAACAAATCCTCACTGGTCCATTGAGATATGCCTACACAGATATCGTTGCAATCACAAGTCATTTCAGAGAGAAGCTCGGCCAAGGAGGATACGGCTCCGTGTACAAGGGTGTCCTACTACCAGGAAATGTACACATTGCCGTCAAGATGCTCGGAAACTCCAACTGCAACGGAGAAGAGTTTATCAGTGAGGTAGCCACCATTGGCAGGATCCACCATGTCAATGTGGTGCGTCTCGTGGGGTTCTGCTCAGAGGAAATGAGGAGGGCACTCCTCTACGAGTACATGCCCAATGGTTCTCTTGACAAGTACATCTTTTCATCGGAGAAGAGGTTTTCTTTGGACAAGCTCAATGAGATTGCTTTGGGCATTGCCAGGGGGATTAACTACTTACATCAGGGGTGTGACATGCAGATTTTACATTTTGATATCAAGCCGCACAACATCCTTCTTGATAACAACTTTGTTCCCAAAGTTGCTGATTTTGGGCTAGCCAAAATATTCCCAAGGGACAATAGTTTTGTGCCAATGAGCGCTATGAGGGGAACGATCGGATATATAGCTCCAGAAATGGTGTCCCGCAGCTTTGGCATCATATCCAGCAAGTCGGATGTGTACAGCTTCGGGATGCTGCTGTTGGAGATGGCTGGAGGGCACAGGAACACCAACCCACATGCAGCAACGTCAAGTCAGGCATACTACCCATCATGGGTGTATAGCCGTCTGAGACAACATGAAGTGGGTGAAATCACTGATGTTGTTAGTATGCATGAGTTGGAGAAGAAGTTATGCATTGTTGGGCTCTGGTGCATCCAGATGAGGTCTCATGATCGGCCAACAATGAGTGATGTCATAGAGATGCTTGAAGCTGGCGTCGATGGTCTTCAAATGCCCCCGAGGCCGTTCTTTTGTGATTATGAGGATGGTTCTGTGGTGGATTCTTATTTTTCGTCGGAACTGAATGCAATTGAGGATGATGAAGAGTGAGATAGATGCTTAAAATGTTTGAGGTGAATTACTAAGGTTCTAGCTTTTTGTGAGCTCATGTAATGATTGTATTCAGTATTTGTTACAAACGTTTATGCGAGAACATTCTGTTTTCCTTTAGGAAGATTGTGGATTGCAATGAACTACAAATTTTGGCTATTGTTTTATGCTAAAACTAATGGTACAATTTTTCAGGAAACATGTAAATGTATATGATTAATTACTAAGGTCATAGTTTGGCATAAGCCCTGGTGATGGTTTGTATTCAGTGTGCGAGTATGTACTGTATTCCTTAGAAATTGTTTATACGAGAGCATAGTAGCATACTATTTTTTCCTTTAGTATGACAGAGAACGCAAGCGCTGTATTAACTCATGCAAAGAATTTTAGCTAGCATCATTGGCAATGGGCATATACTCAGAACAACCACATCCCCAGAATATCATGACATCAGGTTACTCATAGTTGAGTTAGAAATCCAAATAGTCTAAGATGGACAATACTAGTAGCTAGAGTCAATTACCACTTATAAGGTACAGTTAGTAAAAGGAGGTTAAAAGATGGTTCAACAGATTACCTGGTCAGAAGATTAGGAGGCTCACTGCATAAAAAAGTCACCATTTGATTATCAGGATGGTTGCACTAAAGAATGATCACTGCACAAAAGAAGCCTATTGCCTGATCAATAGGGTTAGTGGCTCACTGCGTATAGTAGTGCTTGGCCAAGAAGGTCCTCAGCCACAGCACACGGTGAGAACAATTCATCTTCACAAATGCAGTACCATGAGCCTTGTTACCAAGTAGGTGCTCGTAGGCAGCCATCAGTGCTTCATCAGTGAATCCAGGCATGAACATGAGAGCATCATAGAGATCAGGGTGGACATCAGCAACCTTGGTATGCAGAATGGCATTTGCAACATTATTGACTGCATCTGTCATCCCAGTCATGACCAAAATATCCCTCTCACTAAGCATGGACCTCTTCCTTTTGTTGCTTGTATCAGACCCTACAGTAGCAGTATCCTGACTCTTGGGTGCCTCTCCAAGCACCTTTGTCACATCATCACTTCATGGCATCTGACTAAGAATCAGCAAAGTCAGAAGGAGAGCCCAAAGGTTCACTAGAGCCCATGGCAAACTTCCCTGTAGCCAGTCCATTCCCACATATGATCTGCATTTACTGGTAGTTTTCTATTGGCTTGTTCAACAGATCAGCATCCTTTGGGTATGCCTGAAATCCAAGAAAGGAAAGGTTAACATATGTTCTCATCATGAATTTATGGAACCAATATAAGTGATCATGAAAGGATACACACCTTGATATGTCCCTTGTAGTGCTCATCCTCCAAAGTGATCATGAAGCTGTCCTCATCCCACAAAGCACCACTAAGTTCTCTAAGCTTTACCACCATGATCCACCTCTGCTTCCACTTGCGCAAATGGTTGTACACCTGGGTGCCAGTCACCTCATTGCTTGAGAACTCATGCACAACTTTGGCAACTTGGTTCAAGTGTACTTCCTTAAACCTTTTATCAGTTCTCACACCAGTGGAGATCAGCAGGCAGAAGCGGCGAAGCACAAATGCAGACATGATATTGGTCCATCTCATTGCAGGCCTCGGCTGCTGCCCAGCAGCACCACCAACCTGGCCACCATCTTGACCACCAGCAGCCTAGCCAACAGCAGTAGCAGCATAGGCACCAACACCGGCGGCAACCTGGACAGCAGCAGGCTGGATAGCAGCTTGGGCAGCAGCCTCAAGCTCCTTAACCAAGTCAAAGTGACCATTCTCTTGTGCCATCTCCTAATGCATATGGTTCCACCCAACTTAGATGTGAGGAGGAAATGAAGGAAGGAAGTAAACATGGAACAACAAATCATCATTGCATATTGCCCATTGCCTCAGCAAAGAGTAAATAGAACAATAAAACATCATTGCAAAATGCCCATTGCCTCAGCTAAGTAAACACAACAAATCATCATTGCATAATGTCCAATGCCTCAGGTAAGAATGAAACATAATGAATAAATCATCATTCCATAATGTCCAATGCCTCGGGTAAGAATGAACAGAATGAATAAATTATCATTGCACTCATGCCAATGCCTCAAGTTCAAATGAAATAGAATGAATAAATCATCATTGCACACTTGACCAATGCCTCAATTCAAATCAAACAGAATAAATACATCATCATTGCACAGTTGGCCAATGCCTCAGTTCAAAGTAAATGGATTAAACAAACAACATACAAACTTGTCCAATGCATAAGCTTAGGAGCATACATTGTCCAGAATACAAAGTGCAATAACCTACTACATGCATCTAGATGTGAGCATTACCCCTATTTACCCACATTTTATCAGCCCATTTCATCTCTAACAGTATCCCAAGCTGCATTGTCATCCATAGGAACCCCATGCCCATGATCAGTATTAGGCTCCCAAGTGGACTCAAGAGGAATAACCTCATTAGTACCATACCCAAGTATCCAATTGTGTAAAATGCAACATGCAAGGACCAACTTGACTTGTGTCAAGAATGGATGAAAATGTTTGTTGTCAATAATGTGGAATCGATTTTTAAAGCTCCAAAAGCCCTCTCAATTGTTACATGTAGACTTGAATGCCTCAAATTGAACAACTCTCTTGAATTGGTTGGATAGTTTCTACCACAAAACTCATTAAGATGATATCTAGTGCCTCGGTAAGGAGAAAGGAATCCAGGACGACAAGCATATCCAGCATCTACTAGATAGAATTTCCCTAGAAAAAGTATAAACATGTATTAGTCCTACTATATTTTAGTTTGTGATTTAATTTATGTAACCAATTTAGTTCATTACCTTGTGGAACCCTTAACCCATCCTCCCTGTCTAGTGCATAAGCTAGAATGGTGGCATCATGTGCAAATCCCTCCTAGCCAGCCAAGACGTATGTGAATTTCAAATCAAAGTCCACTGTAGCTAGCACATTTTGAGTAGTGTAGTGTTTCCTGCCACTAAGGTGATGTTTGGTTAGCTCAAATGTAACGTAATCTGATTACTGAAGGTAACAAATCCCATTACATATGTTTGGTTGTGGTGGTTTGTAATCAATTGACACTGTAGTCGAATCCCTTGCCTAAATAATATCTATACAAGCTTGTTACCCCTTCTCCCCCACCATAATCAGATACAACACCCATACCATAATTTGATTACGTTATCAGAGTGAAACCAAACAAAGAGGGTAATCACCCATTCCACCACCAAATACACTGTAATCTCATTCTCTTTACGTTTACGTTACCTTAGCACGAACCAAGCACTATCTAAATGTTGATTGCATCTTGGCTGGGACTCTAGCATAGATATGAGTGCCATCTATTGCCCCAACACAATCCTACATGAAACTCAACAATTTTTGTTACAAAATATGCACTCGAGTATGCAGCATTTGTTTCTAAGGCTTACTACTGTATTACCTTAAAATATGGTACCATCTTGAGCTGTTTCTGATCTTAAGAGGTGTCTCACTTGATAGAGGCTTAACCATATCATGCCTAAGTTCACCAATAACATACAACACTTCTTTGAAATGTCTATTCAATTTTGGTGTATAACTCGAAATTTTTGCTTATGCCCAACAACATGAAGAAATATTGCAACTTGTTCTTCTACACTGCTATGTATGGTGTCTCTAAGCAAGGTTCTATCCCTAAGCAAATTATATAGCTGAAAGAAATGGGCTCTTCTCATGCGAAGCATGTATACACACTCTACATCGTTGCAGTTATAAATTTTATCCAAGTTCTTTTGTCGTTCCTCATCCATAGCACTCATTGGGGTATAACTAATCTGAGGTCGTGAGCATTGACCCATTCTAATCCTATTCAGGAAGAATGCATACATGGCAGTGAGCTAGTGACTAGAGCAACTGCATGAATAATAAGCATGCGTCTCTTGTCTTCAAGAGCCATCTATATAAATAACAAGGAAAACACACATCACTGACATGGACAACTATGCTCACATCAATATAACAGACATCATTGACATGGACAACTATGCTCAGATCAATATAACAGATATAGATAGGCATCATTGACATGAACAAGTGTGCTCAGATTAGATAGCAAAAATCATTAGCAAAGGACATATATGCTCAGAATAAGATGAACCATCAACCATGAATAATACGAATCCATTCATCATTTACGTCACAGAATAATCATTCAGAGCATCGTATAGTCATATATGCACAACCACAGGATCTCAACAGAGGGGTTGGGAAGAGGGGTAAGGGCTTTTTCATTTTACCGCAACACAAGCACCAGGAAGCTGGTCAACGAACAGATCAGCAGCATCCAGACTCCAGAGGGAGGGGGACTCAAATTTGAAATCCTACACAAAAGAACACCTCGATTCAGTCATCAACCTACTGAAATACAAGAACACGGAAGCATAACTCGAGATTCAGAATGAGAAAAGCAAGATTCTTACCTTTGAACAACCAAGGAACTCAGATCCAGTGGGGGCCTGCATATTTCACATGATGAAGTCACAAATCAGGGGATTTGACATACGCTAGGGTTACGAAATTGACGAAAATGAGACACAAGTGGGAGAAATCACTTGCCTTGCAGCACAGATCCGTGAAGAACTCGAGGCTGCGAATGAAAGAAAAGGGGAGAGGAAGGGAGATTAGAGCCTTCGCATATCCAAAAAATAGAAAGGAGGAGAGACGAAGCGAAGGACCTCTCACCTGCTGGGTGCTGGCGGAAGGTGAAGAGTGCGCGAGGCGGAGGGGGATGGGGAGAGGATTTATGGCTGGCGTATAGCGTGAGATTGGGGCGGTAACTCTAGAGCTTCCCGCGTGCACGCATGCAGTTTCGCCCCGCGTGTGCTCGCCCTCACGCCCGTCGCCGTATCCCAGGAGCCTGGCTTTAGGGAAACGAAAGATCTGGCCGCATCCTGGAAGCCAAGCTCCAGGCGCTCTTTTGCATGCCGCGGGCTAGGCCCAGCAACGAGCTCAGGAAACTAATCACACGGAGGTCGCACGCGGGGCGTGCAGCAAACCAATCGCACCCTATACTGCTTCCAACTTCTGGGTTGTCGAGTCCAACTTGGGAGCTCAGAGCAGCTGCCTTCTTCCTCGGTGGAGTCACCATGCTCTCGAATACGTGTTCGTCAGCACGTCAAGCCGCAACGTCGAATTGGCTCCGTCTGGAGGGACGACGTGGGCGACCTTTGTGAATTGTTCGCAGACAATAGAGAACAATAGTATGCACAAGTACAAGCCAGTCGCTTGCCTGAGCACCAATTATTCTTTCATCTACGTGGTGACTGAGTTTTGCTCTTCTGCTAAAAATTTCGACCCCTCGTGCGGTTACTTGGCCATGACCCCTTTGGTGCTGGGTTCACAGTGGTTCCTAACATTGCAAGCTATGCAGATGTCCTGAAACTCATGAGCAAAGGATTTTCCCTTCAATTTCCTTATGTGGATGGGGACTTTAGACAATGCCTTGTGGTTATAACTTGTGAGCACCTTGTCGTTTTTTTAAAGAAGCTTGCGGTTCCAGTTTCACAATATACTACCTGGCTATCTCAATTCTATTTTTTCTAACACAAAATCATCTACAGCTCCAACTTGGCCATCTCGTTTCGAATTAACTATTCAATGTTCAAAGTGTTGATTCCCTTTCTCATCCTGTCTATGGGCCATGGCATTGTCTTGCAGGGAATTCCATGGACCAACAGATAATACAGGCATCAAGGATCGTATTGTTGGCATTCTTTTTGTTGACAGCAGTTTCTGGCGATGCTTACTTCGATATTTTAGGTTTCCTCATGGTTCTCCTGCATTGGTGCTCACAATATACTACCTGGCTATCTCAATTCTATTTTTTCTAGCGCAAAATCATCTACCTCTCCAACTTGGCGATCTCGTTTTGAATTAACTATTCAATGTTCAAAATGCTGATTCCCTTTCTGATCCTGTCTATGGGCCATGGCATTGACTTGCAGGGAA
The DNA here is from genome assembly GCF_000263155.2 of Setaria italica. Taxonomy (NCBI): domain Eukaryota; kingdom Viridiplantae; phylum Streptophyta; class Magnoliopsida; order Poales; family Poaceae; genus Setaria; species Setaria italica. The sequence goes on along the minus strand of NC_028454.1, from coordinate 6,701,664 downwards.
TTCCATGGACCAACAGATAATACAGGCATCAAGGATCGTATTGTTGGCATTCTTTTTGTTGACAGCAGTGTCCGGCGATGCATACTTCGATAATTTAGGTTTCCTCGTGGTTCTGCTGCATTGGTGCTCATTGGTCCGGCGATAAAGTTTCTTTATGCGGTGTGGTCCCTGAAGTTTATTATTGGTACCTCAGAACTATACATTTACATACAGCATCATTGTATTGTAGTTGGTAATTTTTAATAGATCTTTTCTAAAGGACTATCCCATGTATATAAACCTATTTTTATGCAGTACTTTGCAAGTTCGCCTGCCACTCGGTACTGGCAAAGGTAATCCTTCAAATTTTTTCTTTTGCTAAATTTCAAAATGACTGTGCTCATATCCGTATCACCGCATCCACTCGCAATGCACAATTTGTTTACCTGGGGGTAAATTTCATCATCCTGCCTGATTATTCCCGTCACATTTTGCCCAAATCCTGACTGATGTTGAACACAACATTTTGGCCAATCCTGATCCATGAAAAGGAGGGCAACAGCACTGAACTGAGTTCTGCAGACTGCCGTGCGTAGTTACAACAAATTCGTAAACCATGTCCAGTATAATATCATATCAGTGATATATTCCTAACAAAATTATTACATGCTGAATACTGACAAAGTTTTACCTCGGGTGGCTAATAAAACAGAGTAATCCAAACGTTGCATGCTAGTGCTAATATACCATGCTAAGGCGTGGAGTAAGCATCACTTTCAATATTATATTTATCAAATTAATCTAGTGTGTTCTTCATGTTTTACTGCATAGGATTGCTTTCAGAGGAGACAAACGGCTTAGGTGGTATCTGTAGATTATGCGGTCTTCCTGTTAACATGTTAACCACCTTTGTCATTGATGCCCGGTTTCTGGGGTTCCACTGAATGCACCAGAGTGCCACAATGGCTAGCTGCTTCACAGTTTCTTTATCCTCTTCTGTTATTTCCCTAGTAAGGACCAGTTCCTGCCCATTGATTACTCTGTCGTAGATCCACTCAGGGGGGTAAACTTCATTTTGGTTCTCAATACCTGGGTCCGAGTTCCTTCTTCCACTCACCATCTCTAACACCAGCATGCCAAAATTGTAAACATCTTACTTGTATGGTATCCCACCAAAATTTGGAGAATATATCTCTGGTGCAATATAACCCATTGTGCCTCTCGCTTTGGTCAAGGTAACAATATTTTGCAAGGCTTTGCAAGGCCAAAATCTGAAATCTTTGGATTGAAGCCATAGTCCAGTAAGATATTGTGAGTCTTGATGTCGAAGTGGAGGATGCCCTAGTTGCATCCTTGATGTAGGTACTCCATTCCTCGAGCAACACCTAAAGCAATGCCTAGCATTTTGTTTGGTGCCGGGAGTCCATGAGAAGCATTGCGACTACACGAGAATATGTATTTCCTCAATGATTCGTTTGGCAAGAATTCATAAATGAGAGCCCTTCTAGCCCATTCAAGCAAAAGCCTAGCAGGCGTACAATGTTTGCATGATGAATTCTCCTAATGGTTGCAACTTCATTGATGAATTCTTCACCTTCCTATAGAATTTTCTAGCATCTCACTGCGGGGGAAGCACCTTCAGTACCGGTTCGTAACCCCCTTTAGTACTGGTTGTGCAACCGATATTGCTAGTTCAGTACTAAAGGGTAACCGGTACTAAAGAGGTATTAAAAAATAAAAAAAGAAATCATGCACCCATCCGCCGCCATCGGACGTCCTCCCACCGCCATCCGCTGTTGTCCCGCCGCTCCTTGCCCCGCCCTCCCGCCACCGTCCGCCCCACCCTCCTGCC
>NC_028454.1:6586694-6699733 GCF_000263155.2 Setaria italica | reverse complement strand
CTCCTTGCCTCGTGCCCTCCTGCCATCATCCCACCGTCGTCCGCCCCGCTCTCCCGCTCCTTACCCGCCCTCCCGCCGTTCCACTGCCGTCCGCCCCGCCCTCTCGCCGCCTTCCGCCGCCGCCCTTGCCTCCTGACGCTGCCCTTGCCCCTGTCGCCACCGCATCCTCCACCGCGGTGCAGAGAGAGAGAGAGAGATCGAAGATAGGGGGCAGAGAGAGAGGACGGGAGATGGATAAGGTAGGGGGCGGAGAGAGAGAGGATATGAGGGAGATGGATATGCGGATGGGGCGACGGGGAGATGGATAAGGTGGGAGCTCCTTCTAAAGACCCTCAGGCACATTAGTACCAGGTGGAAGCTCCACCCGGTACTAATGGGTGAACTTTGGTATCGGGTGGAGCTTTCAACCTGTACTAAAGGGGGTCACGGGAGCTCCTCAGGTCAAAAACTAACCGGTACTAAAGGCTAGGACCAATGCTCAGTTTTCTATCTTCACGGCCACTAGCGCTCGGTTTGGTAATCCACGATGAGAGAGCCTCCCGTCCTCTTTATTTAAGCCTTGCAACCGCGAAACGTCGTCCATCTCGAGCATCCCAAGAAAGCACCAAGAAAACAGTCCCATCAACGAAGTACCTACGACCGCCGCGCCATGGGACAATCCATCGGCCACGTCGTGCCCGGGATCATAATCTCAGGCCTCGGCCTGTGGCAGCTGTTCAACCACATCAGGCTCTTCTCCCTCGACCCGGGCACCTACGTCGCGCCGGCCTGGTTCCCGGCGCCACGCGTCCGCTACCTCGAGCTCCTCGTCATGCTCGCCGGCGGCGCCTACGGGTTCGTCTCCCAGATGTTCGGCTACTCCATGCCGTTCAACGCCGACGGCTCCATACCGGAGGCGCGCCTGCCCAACCACGAGCACGCCGTCATCTACGCCGCGCTCGTCCTCTACGCCGGCGCCGCCGCGTACCTCGACCGCTCCCGGTGGCTGCGGGGCCGCCGCACGCTCTGCACGCTCCTCCTGGCGCTCCTCTACGCGCAGGAGCTCTTCATGTTCCACGTCCACTCCTCCGACCACGCCGGCGTCGAGGGCCAGTTGCACTGGTTCCTGCAGGCCGTCGTCGCCGCCTGCCTCGCCACCGCGCTCCTCGGCGCCGGCTTCCCGCAGAGCTTCGCGGTGAGCCTGGTCCGGTCGGCGGCGCTCATGTTCCAGGGGGTGTGGTTCATGGACATCGGAGTCATGTGGCTCCCGGGGCTCATCGCCAATGGCTGCTCACTGGAGGATGGCGGCCGCTCTATCCGCTGCCACAGTGAGGAAAGCGAGCACCACGCTAAGGCCGTCATCAACCTGCAGTTCGGGTGGTGCTTGACACTCATGGCGTTGTTCGTCGTCGTGCTCTACTTGTACGTGTGCAGGAGGTATCCACCGGAGGCAACGTACGGCCGGCTGCCGGAAGCTGGAGACCCGGAGGACCTCAAGGCAGGCCACTGTATGCGTGGTTTCACGTCGTTGGAGATCGAGGTGTAAATGGCAAATCGTAGTGGGTTGGCGCGCAACCGGCACACCTGGCCTGCACGTGCGTCACTACGGAAACCGTAACTTTGCCGAGTGTCGGTAGACACTCGGCGAAATAGTAATTTTTTTTCCTCCCATACCCTCCAAACTTTTTTCACTCTCCACACACAACATGTGATACTACATGTTCAAATTTCATATATTTTTGGATCAGTTTGCTATATTTAATAAATTTATAGCACATATAGGATTTTTTCGGTTACGGGCAAATTTGAACTGCAAGTGTTTTAAATAATGGAATAAGTTCAGTGGAAAAATCCTATTAATGTTAGTGAGTCCACTCTCGGGCCTTACCCAGAAAATGAAAAGAAATTTCGAACATCTTGGACATAAAATACGACCACAAACGTGTGGTCAAATGATTTATAAATTCTAGAAAAAACAAACGAACTCTGAAAATCACGAGATTTGTCAAGATCTCGTGATGTCATCCATGGAGACTTTGGAAAAAAATTGAGAAGGTTTCGCACCTTCTGTCACGTACGACGCTAACAAATTGGAGCATCTCGAGAGAATAGTCTAGAAGTTCAGAATGAACTGTTAAGATTTGGAGTCAAAGTGACGGTCAAATTAGAGTTGGACTTCAAAACTTTTTGTATAGGCATGGACAATATAGATTGGTTCCTTTCAAATTTTTCGTATCCGTTTGATAATTTTAATGTATTAACTCCAATTATAAATTTTAAATTGAGATAAATTAAATTTGAGCTATAACTGCCTAAAATAATGGAACAATATTCAAAGAAAAATCAAATATGTATTGTTAAGTGAATTTGACCATGTTTTTTGAAGTACATCGAAAACATTTAGTAAAGCAAGTTAGAGAAGGTATTTATACATGAAATATAAAAGGACTTTGCCGAGTGTTTTAATTTTTGCTGAGTGTTTTTGAAAATACACTCGGCAAACTTGGTGTATGGGCCCACCAACAGCGCATATACCGTTTCCTCAGTTGGGTAAAAAAATAGAAAAAAATGTTTGCCGAGTGCTGTGGATCTGGGCACTCGGCAAAATGTAGTTTGCCGAGTGTTCAGGATCTGGGCACTCGGCAAACCCTGATGCCTATCCACAGCGCCGGCGGCACAGTCTCCTCACTCGGTGAGCCACATTTCCAAGCAGTTTCCCCGCCGCCGCCCTACCCCGTACGCGCCGCCACCGCACCCGCCACCCCGCGCCTCCGGCGGCCCTGCTCCGGCTCCCCTCGGCCGCCATCCCGCTCGGTGCGGCCGCCCCTCCCCGCCCGCGGCCGCCCCTCCCCACCCGCGGCCGGCTCCCCGCCCGGCCACCCTCCCCTGCTCGCGACCGGCGCCGGCCTGGCCGCCTTCCCCTGCTCGCCACCGCCGGCGGCCCGGCCGCCCCTCGACTGGCCTGCGCAGCTCCGGCTGGCTGGCCCTCCGCCTCGGCTCCTCCGGCTGGCACCATCAGCGTCCCTCCACCGGCCGGCCGCCCGTCCGCCCCGGCCGCCATCGCTTCCCTGCACCCGGCTGGCTCCCTTCCCGGCCCGGCCGCCCCTCCCCTGCCCGCGGCCGGCGGCCCTCCCCCGGCAGCCCTCCCCCGGCCAGCTCTCCCCCAGCGGCCGGCGCCTAGTAATTCTCTCTCTTTTGAAATTAGAAATTAAGAATTAATAATTAGGAATTAGAAATTAGTAATTAGAAATTCTATTTTGAAATTAGGAATTAGGAATTAGGTATTAGAAATTAGAAATTAAAAAAATAGAAAAGGACTTTCTTTTAGAAAAGATAGAGAGGTGGTATTGTAAGGACTTTACTTTTAGAGGTGAATTAGAAAATGACTTTCTTTTAGAGATGAATTAGAAAAGGACTTTGTAAGTTAAAATCCATATCAATATAATGCTATTGTACCAAACACTTGCAATAAATGTGGTTGTCGGCCATCGTGCCGTCTCTTTGGTGAGAATGTGGTTGTCGGCCATTGCGCCATTTTTTTTGTTGCAGGTTTTGGAAAAACCTCCCCGTGCAGGGGAGGTGCTGCCGAAATTTTGACTTAACAGTACAATGTTTCTTTTCTTGCAGGAGAGGCTCACAAGGACCATCCTCGACTCGTCACTTTGCAGGATAGCAAGGTGAGGCATCTTACACTTCTCTTTCCGTTTGATGTTCGTATATCACGTAACCTAGTTAGGCGTCTCCCGTTCAAAAAAGATATGGTTGCAAATATGCAAATATTTGCATATCTATAACCGTATCTATTTCGAATTGTCCATGATTTTTGGACAGCCCGAGGATGTGTCGGTGCGGTTAGTTTCCATGCTCTACTTCGATCCATGACAGAGTTTTGGCGGCACCTTCCTGTTGTTCTCCGGGTACACAATCTACGATCCTGGTCGTCTATTCAGAGAACAGGAGGGATGTGCTGAAAAATTGGGTCTCGGAGTGGAGTAGGGCAAGGAAAAGAAAGGCAAGGACACATCCTCGGGTGGGATTAGGACCTATCTTCACCTATTAGACAGTGTAGGAACACGTAGGACCTATCTTCACCTATTACTCGCTGTTATGCTAGAGGATGGATGACCGTGAGTGGATGTACACGGGCCGCTCTAGTCAGGATTCATTGACTGATGAATGGATTGAAAAGACCGATGCATTCTTGGAACGGGCGTTTGCCAGGGTCAAAGGGGCTAGTGTCACTTGGTGTCCGTGCAGTAGATGTGCAAACATGCGTCGAAGAACCAAGCTAGAAATGGGCAAACATCTTGTGAAGAACGGATTTACGCCAGACTACACCAGGTGGATCTACCATGGTGAAGCCGATCGTGGGAGAGACGAAGTGTTGAGACAACGCATTGAGGAATATGATGATGATGTTGGGGTGGGAGACATGTTAAATGACTATCATGAAGCACAGTTCGATGAGACACGTAGGGAGGAGGAGCCAGAGGCTACCGCAAAGGCGTATTACAACATGTTGTCTGCAGCACAGCAACCCTGCATGGTCATACCAAGGTTTCTCAACTTGATGCCATTGCACGCCTAATGGCTGTGAAGTCCCAGTTTAGCTTGAGTCGAGACGCCTTCGATGTTATGCTGACTGTTTTTGGCAGCCTACTCCCGGATGATCACATCTTGCCAAGAGCATGTATGAGGCACAAAAACTTCTTCGTGCGCTTAAGATGCCATACGAGCAAATACATGCTTGCCGAAGGGATGCATCTTATTTCGGAAAGAGTATGCGGAGGCTAAGTACTGTGTGAAGTGCGAGTCGTCTAGGTTTCTGGAGGTAGACTCTGGTGATGGTCAGAAGAGGTAGCTTGCAATCCCCGTGAAGATCCTGCAGTACCTTCCTTTCATACCGAGGATCTAACGGCTTTACATGACAGAGGAATCCGCGAAACAGATGACATGGCACAAAAACGGACGTCGATACAATCCTGAGAAGCTGGTACACCCATCCGATGGTGAAGCCTGGACAAGATTTGATGTGATTATCATGAGAAATCTCTAGAGGCTCGTAATGTACGTGTTGCGCTGGCAACAGATGGGTTCAATCCATATGGAATGGCGGCTGCCCCGTATACCTATTGGCCCATATTCGTTATCCCCCTGAATCTCCCCCTGGCGTCCTTTTTCAACGACAAAATATATTTTTGTCATTGATAATTCCAGAGCACCCGGGAAATAATATGAGTGTGTACATGGAGCCTCTGATTGATGATTTGGTCCATGCTTGGGAGGAAGGGGTATGGACTTACGATTGAGCTACAAAGACAAACTTTAAGATGCATGTTTGGTACCATTACTCCCTGCATGACTTGCCGGCATATGGGATTTTTTGCGGATGGTGTGTTCACAGGAAGTTCCCATGCCCAGTTTGCAAGGCTTCTCTGAAGTTCATTTGGTTGACGAAGGGTGGCAAATATTCTTCGTTCGACAAACATCAACAATTCCCCCCTCCTGACCATCCTTTCAGACAAGATATTAAAAACTTTACGAGAGATGTCGTAGTTGAAGACCTCGCACCGGAGATGCTGACAGGAGCCGCGATTCGTGCTCAGTTAGATGCTCTCGAGCTTAATAACAATGAAGGTGGTTTTGTGGGATATGGCGAGCAACATGCTTAGACTCAAAAGTCGTGCTTGTGGAATCTCCCCTATTTTCATGACCTTCTTCTTCCGCATAACATAGATGTAATGCACACTGAAAAGAATATCGCCGAGGCAATTTTTGGGACAATTATGGACATTCCTGACAAGACAAAGGATAATGTTAAGGCTAGAGTAGATCAAGCGAGGATATGCAACAGACCAAAGTTAGACATGCCGCCTCCCAGATCCGGCAAGTCGTGGAGGAAGCCTAAGGCTGATTTCATCATGACGAGAGCCCAGAGGAGGGAGGTACTAGAATGGTTCCAAACGTTAATGTTCCCTGATGGGTATGCAGCGAATTTGAAGAGGGGAGTGAACTTAACTACTATGCGAATCAACGGCCTAAAGAGTTATGGTTACCACATATGGCTTGAGCGCCTACTTCCAGTGATGGTCCGAGGATATGTACCTGAGCATGTCTGGCAGGTGCTAGCGGAGTTGAGCAATTTCTTCCGCCAGCTTTGTGCCAAAGAGTTATCTCGTAGCGTGATTGCATAAATGGAAAGAATGACGCCTGTGTTGCTCTGTAAGTTGGAGAAAAATCTTTCCACCCGGATTTTTCAATCCGATGCAGCATATGATTCTTCACCTCCCATATGAAGCAAGAATGGGGGGGTCTGTGCAGGGCCGTTGGTGTTATTCAATTAAGAGATGTCAAAAGATTCTACGAACTAAATGTAAAAATAAATGCAAAATTGAAGCATCCATTGCAAAGGCATATATTTTGGAGTAGGTCTCAAACTTCACAACAAAATATTATGCTAACAATCTTCCTAGCGTGCACAATCCACCCCCGCGTTACAATGCTGGTGAAAATGAATCGATCCTTAGCATTTTCTGAGGGCAACTCGGAAGTGCAAGTGGTGCGACCCCCAAGACCTTAAAACTTGAAGAGTGGCGCATTATCATGTTGTACGTGTTGAGCAATCTATCAGAAGTTGAGCCGTATATGCTGTAAGTTCTCAACAACATTATTCTCAAGTACTCACTATTCTGGGTGCAACTGTTCATGATTTTCTCCTTGGTTTAGGGAATTTCATCATCAATTTTGGCGTAAATCAAGGCAACCTAGCCCGCAAGAAACTGATACCCTTCTCAGGGAGGGTGCGGGAAATGGAAGACCTGATTTTATTTCTTGGTTCAAACAGAAGGTACAATCCATTTTAGCTCGTACTTAGTATGATATTACAATTTTCTCGTACACACGAATAATATAACGAATGACCCTACTTGAACTTGCAGGGCCAAACTGATGCATCTATGAGTGTCGAGTTGAGGCAGGTTGCTGATGGTTGTGACTATAGGATCAGGTCATTTACCGGTTATGATGTGAATGAATATCGCTTTCACATAATAAGACACGAGCAGAGTCGGCCCAATCGGAGAACCACAAATACTGGAGTTTTCACGCCAGGCTTGGATGGTGTTGAGTACTATAGAGTAATTGAAGAAATATACGAACTCAAGTTTCATGGTTGCAAACCTCTTAAGCTAGTCATATTCAAATGTCATTGGGTCGATCCATCGGTTGTGAGATAGACCCCTAATCTTGGGCTAGTCGAAATCCGACAATCATCCGTCTTACCAGGAGACGATGTGTATATTTTGGCTCAACAGGCCACGCAAGTTTATTACCTGTCATACCCGTGTCAAACTGATAACCGTCTAAATGGTTGGGATGTTGTGTACAAGGTATCGCCACATGGTAAATTACCTGGACCAAATAATGAAGATTACAACATAGACCTCAACACGTATGACGGAGAGTTCTTCCAAGAAGACGGGCTCGAAGAGAGTTTTGTGATAGAGTTAACCGAAGGGATTGGAATGGAAGTAGACAATGAAAGGGTTGCTGATGAGGATGCTGGAGACAAGGTGTCGAATGCGAAGGACTTAGATTTGCTTCAGCGATTACAGTTAGGCTATGATAGTGATGACAACATTTCTACTTCGGAGCACAGGCATGATTATATCGACACACGTGATAGTGATGATGAGACTTATGATCTAGTTAATCCTGATCATGATGATTACTTCTAATACATGTACGATTTTTTATTTGTCATACCATGTTATTATTTCAAGAATGTTTAGTTTATTTTGCATATGTTTCTAAATATGTTTTGTTTATATTATACTGATTGATTTACTCCTTTTAATTGCAGGCGATTGAGCAATGGTGGGCGGTATGAGGAAGGTCGCGGCTTTGTATCAAAAAGTTGCAGGTAAAGCTTTAGGGTCCTCTTCAGGGTTTTCTTCAGGTAGAGGTCGAGGGAAGGGTGGACGTAGGGGTCGAGGCAGGGTGGGTTGGGGTCGAGGAAGAGGTCCAGACTCGAGGCAAGGGTCGAGGGAAGGGTAAAGGGCCGAGGCACCCGTCGCCTGAAATAGAGTCAGCGTCTAAGGAGGAGATACCATCCGCGCACGGCTCTGGTGACGAGGAAGAGGAGGAGGAGGAGCAGGAGTAGGAGCAGGAGGAGGAGGAGCAGGAGCAGGAGGGGGAGGAGGGGGAGGCAGAGGGTTCGCAGACCCAGATCTGGTTGCGAGGTCCGTCGTCCCTCCCGGCTCAACCGATACCTTTCCACAGACGCCCGCTGATTCAACCCAGTGGGAAGCGGTACGTGACTTTAGATGTTCTCAATAATTTTTCATTTGATGTGTTGAAAATTACAATGGAAACTAATAATTGATCACTTGTGCAGGAGTTGGATTAAGCTTAGTGGGGGTGATCACAACCGCAAGGTCAACGACATCCTTGGCCTGGTGTGCAGGATACACTTCCCGGGCTTGGTTGAGCGCGGTGGACAGGTGGAGCCGGCCTACACGTGGGACCACTACGTCCCTGCCGATGACTTTGCTGACCATGAAGGACGGTCATTCCCAAACAAGGCGTCGCGGGTGAAGGGCGAGCTGTGGGTAAGTATTGCTCAATACATCACCTGTACTGTACAATCTTGAAATAACAACTATATACACCTCTATATATATGCAGGACTTCTACAAATGCCAGGAGGGTTTCGAGGCCCAGGCGAACGCCATCTGTGATGAGGTCGCCAAGAAGCTTGTGAAGGATATGCACTACGAGTCGCGCATCCAGGCCATTATCGAATTCTACGCTCAACACAGAAATATGAAGGTTAAAAAAGAGGAGGCCAGGACAATGAACCTCACGAAGGACCAATTCATGGCGGTAAATATAGAACGCTGATACTTACTTTATCTGATAATAATCACACTTAATTTCTTTTTTCACATGTCACACTTGATGATGTAGGTGCCTGCGTGGTGGTGCCGGGTGCACATGCAGTGCTGGGAAAGGATAGTCAACGTGTGGGTCGAGCCCGGGTGGTTGGAGAACCACCTTGGTTGCCGTCAGCGGCATTTGATGATGCGAGATGCATCACACCATCAGGGCAGCTTGAGCCTTGATGGGTATAGGGAAAAATGGGTACGTGAATTTATTTTTTTTTGTCTAACGCTCAATTCAGCTAAATTTCTAATAATTTTGTATTTTTGCCGCAGTCGTCCTCACATGATGGCCAGCCTTGCTCCCAGTTCAAGGGATGGATTCTATCCAAAAAGGGTAAGGCAACAGCCAACATCGACGTGAACCTGGATGACTCGCCCGAGGCGTACTCCGATCCTAGCATCCATAGCCGCATCACCTCCTACACGGCGATGGCAAGGGAGATTCACGGGCCAGATTACGATCCGAGCACCTAGGATCTAGATGGAGAAGTGGTGATGAGGGTGGGAGGAGGGAACAAGCATTGTCGCTATTGGATTGGCGATAGCGTAATCGACACGGCCTCTACTCCCACTCTCTCCCAGATCCGAGCAAGGAGCACGAATTCGAGCCCAGCGATACGCCCACGGCCAACCACTACACAGTTTCAGATGGAGGCTCTTCAGGTTCTTTCTATTTCATTCATCGTTCGTTGGTTGTTACGTACTTTCCCTTTGCATTGTAATATTGCGATGAAAAATTGTAGGCCCAAGTGGAGAGGCAACAACAAGATATGGAGGCGAGGGTTGAGCGGATGGTTCGGCAGAGGATGGAGGCCGAGCGGTAGAGGATGGAGGCCGAGCGGCAGAGGATGGACGAAGAACATCGGTTGAGGATGGAACAAATGCTTCAATACATGCAAAATTTTGCTACTGCTACGAGTATGGGTACACCACTACCACAGCCACCGATGATATTCCCTCCACCTCAGCCACCCACACATACTCCTGTGAGTCACTTGAACTTTAATTTCAATACTTGACTTAGTTAGCTCAAACTTGACTTAGTTACCTCACAGATGACTTATTTAGCTCAAATGATATCAATCTTGTCTCACACGTCTTCTTTTATGTGCAGAATCAATCGGTGGCTTCGAATTCCCAAGCTCAAGACCCAGATTTGATGCAGCCATTTGCAGGGATGCCACCTCACTGACTTATGCATTGTTTGTGAACTACTTGTTTAATCTCGAACATATACTTGTGGAATTGTGGTTTGTTGAAACTAGAACATGTACTCGGTGATTTATGTGCATGTGACCTAAAATATATGTCTGTGATGCTTATTATATGCCTGTGATGTAATATACATGCCTGTGATTTTTGTTTGAGAGGGGTCTTTTATACGTAAGAAATCAGTCAAAACAGGGGTGGATTTGCCACTTTGCCGAGTGTTGCACTCGGCAAAGGCCCTCTTTGCCGAGTGTTTTGGCTTTAACACTCGGCAAAGCGGCAATAAAATCAGGCCTGGATGCGCCAGTTTGCCGAGTGTTTGCCCCTGGCACTCGGCAAACTCCCAGCTTTACCGAGTGTTTGGCTCTACGGCACTCGGCAAAGCGACAATACAATCTAGCCTGGACGCGCCAGTTTGCTGAGTGCTTCGCCCCTGGCACTTGGCAAACTTTTGGCCTTTGTTGAGTGTCTGGCAGTATGGCACTCGGCAAACTCCAGGCCTTTGCCGAGTGCCTTTCTGTGAAGCACTCGGCAAAGCGCCTGTTACCGTACCGCACCGTTTCTCCGTCTTCACCTAAGGTGTTTTTTTACCGAGTGTTTACTGACACTCGGCAAAGATCTTTGCCGAGTGCCCGACATTTGACACTCAGCAAAGTTCTGTTCGCCGTTAAATTTTTTGCCGAGTGTCAGATGCCGAGTGTTACACTCGGCAAAGCCTTTGCCGAGTGCCCCGGGCACTCGGCATCTTCCCTGTTTCCCATAGTGCGTATGGGTTTACGTCTGGCTTGCATGGATCCATCGATCTCTTATTCTCTTCGTATATATGCATGTATTGGCTACTGGATGTTCTTTCTTAATCGAGGTCAATCCATTGTTTTTGTTACTGGGTGAGAATTACTGAACCTCCAATGGGAAGAAAAGAGAGAATTTCATCAATGTCATTTCATAACGTATGGCAAGTTGGCGGGCATGATGATTTAATCTAGAATAACACCACAAAAGAAACTCATCCGTCACAAGGATAGGTAGAAGGTTAATAACTTAAAACATAAATATATAAATATACATATATAAATATACATATATTTATCTTAAAACATTTGAGAATAATAACTAGCAATGCAGCACTGAATTACGGAACAAAACAAACAAACAAAGAAGAAGGAAAACCAACACCCAACCAACACGCACAAAGAAGGAACATGAATTAAAATAGCACACAAATTGCTTGACCCTTTTGTTCCAGTCAAGAACCAAAAGCCTTCCTAGCTTCATCCTTGATAATAGGTGAATTCCCCACGCGTTGATGTGGGAATTTAGAGGGTAATTAAGATGAATGCGGAGTAGTAACATACTTCTAAACACTGGACAGGATAATGGGAACAAGAGGCAGCCGTTGTTTAAATTTGAATTGGGGTGGCTCTTAAGGAAAGAGTTTTATGATGTAGTGTGTGACGTCTAGAACAAAGAAAGGAAAGGATCCACCCCTGCAAAAATGGCAGAACAAGATTAGAAGACTAAGACAGTTCCTGAGAGGGTGGGCAAAAAACATGAATAGGGCATATAAAAAAGAAAAACAAGAGCTCCTTAGAAGAGCTTATGAGTTGATAAAAAGGCAGAATCACAGCTGCTAAGTCAGCAAGAATGTGATTTAAAGCAATGTATTCAAGATAGGCTAGTACAACTTCTGAGAGAAGAAGAAATCAAATGGTATCAAAGAGCAAAAAGTACTAAAATGTTAAAGGGAGACAATAACACAAAATATTTCCATATGATAGCTAATGGCAAGCATCGGAAAACTAGAATTTTCCGACTTGAACAGGAAGAGGGGATTATTGAAGGGGACAAGAATCTTAAAAAGTATATAACAAAATATTATGAAAGCTTGTTTGGATCCCAATTGACAAACAATTGTTCTATGAACGAATCCTTGACAGAGGATATTCCTCAAATGTCAAGGGAGGAAAATGAGATTTTGACTGACAGGCTTACGGAAAAAGAGGTGAGAGATGCCATTTTTCAAATGAAACACAATAAAACTCCGGGACCTGATGGATTTCCAGTAGAGTTTTACCATGTTTTTTCGAGCCTTATTAAAAATGACCTAATGGCCATGTTTGAAGAGTTCCACAAAGGCAAGCTCCCTGTACACAGTTTAAATTTTGGAATTTTAAATTTAATTCCAAAACTTAAGGAAGTTAAAATGATTCAGCAATATAGGCCAATTTGTATGCTAAATGTTAGCTTCAAAATTTTTACAAAGGTGGTAGCTAACAGATTCACCTTGGTGGCTAATAAAGTTATTAGGCCATCACAGACGACCTTTTTGCCTGGGAGATATATAATGGAGGAGTGGTCATCTTATATGAAACTATGCATGAATTGCATAGGAAAAAACAGAATGGGATTATTCTCAAACTAGATTTTGAGAAACCTTATGGTAAGGTTAACTGGTCATTCTTACAACAGGCTCTAAGAATGAAAGAGTTCTCATCTAAATGGTGCAGTTGGATGAGAAAGTGTAAGGGTTAAAGTGAATGATGATATTGGACACTTCTTTCAAATAAAAAAGGGATTGAGACAGGGGGACCCTCTATCCCCGGTTTTGTTTAATGTGGTGGCTAATATGTTAGCAGTTCTAGTTTCAAGGGCTAGAGAGAAGGAGCAAATAAAGGGCATAGTGCCTCATCTGGTGGATGGAGGATTATCTATTCTCCAATATGCGGATGATACAATTCTCTTCGTGGAAAATAATATAGAACATGCCAAAAACTTGAAGTTGGTACTATGTACCTTTGAAAGGCTCTCAGGCCTAAAAATTAACTTCCATAAGAGTGAATTATACTACTTTGGAGAGGCAAAAGGCAAGGTGAGGGAATATGTACAAATCTTTGGATGTAAGGAAGGATCCCTACCTTTTAAATATCTTGGAATCCTAATGAACCAACATAGAATCTCAAATAAGGATTGGATCATGATTGAAGAGAGATTCCAGAAAAAAATTAGCAAGTTGGAAGAGTAAACTCTGGTCAGTAGGTGGTAGGTTAGTGCTGATAAATTTGGTTCTTTCTAGCTTACCAATGTTTATGATGTCCTTTTTTAGAATACCTAAAGGTGTTCTCAAAAGGCTGGACTACTACAGATCTAGATTTTTTTTGGCAATGTGATGAGCATAAGAAGAAATATAGATTAGCAAAATGGAGCATATTGTGTGCACCAAAAAATGTGGGAGGGCTGGGCATTTCTAATTTGGAAGTCCAAAATAAATGCTTGTTAAGCAAGTGGCTATTTAAACTTCTAAATGAGGAAGGAGTGTGGCAAAGATTGCTAAGACGGAAATATTTAACCAATATGTCTCTATCACAAGCGTCAAAAAAATCGGGAGATTCACATTTCTGGGCTGGTCTCATGGAGATTAAAGATCAATTTGTGTCAATGGGAAAGTTTGAAATTCACAATGGGAAACAAACTAGATTCTGAGAGGATAGGTGGGTTGGAAATGCACCTTTGAAGGAAAGATTTTCATCTTTGTATAATATAGCTAGGAGAAAAAATGATACAATTGCCAAAGTTTGTAGTGTTGCCCCCCTGAACATCTCTTTTAGAAGGGCTTGGACAGATGACAAACTAAGAGATTGGCTACATTTAGTGGCTGAGGTGGCAGCTTATAACTTGGATGAACAGAAGGATTAGGTTCTTTTGGAATTTAAATAAAAATAAGGAATTTACAGTAAAGTCAATGTACAAAGAAATAATGAAACTGGAAGGAACATCTTCTTTGTGTGTAGCCTGGAAGTTAAAAATACCACTCAAGATCAAGGTGTTCTTATGGTATTTGAAAAAGGGAGTTATCCTGACAAAGGATAATCTTGCTAAAAGAAATTGGCAAGGAAGTACAAAGTGCTGCTTTTGTAACTTTGAGGAGACTGTGCAACACTTATTTTTTGATTGTCATATGGCTAGATTCATTTGGAATGCAGTGTATTTCTCCTTTGGAATTCAACTGCCTACAAGTGGGCCTAACATGCTGGGTTCTTGGATTAGAGGGTATCCTCGAAAGTATAGAAAACAGATACTTGTAGGAGCTTCCGCTCTTTGCTGGGCAATTTTGTTGAGTAGAAATAATGTGGTGTTTAAAGGAACCATTCCTAATTCATTTTTGCAGGTAATTTTCAGGGGACTTTCTGAATAAGGGCATGGTCGATGCTATCTAAAGAGAAGGAGAAAATTGCTCTGAAAAATAACTGTGGCAGGCTAGAAGCTACTGCCCTGGATTTCTTTAACAAATATGGTTGGAATTTCAGAAGAACACTTCCTGCATAACAGGCATATATCTGGTGGATTTCTGTTCTGCCTGACGAAGGTGTTGATGATGGTCTAACTTTAATGATCAGCAAGTCTGGGAGGAGTTTCAGGAAGGCTCAGACTGAACCTGGTGATCGTCAGGTTTGAGCAAGAAGTCCATCTCCAGCTTATGTCAGGAAGGCTTAGGCTGATTCTAGCGGTCGTCAGGTTGAGCAACAAGCTCATCTCCAGTTTGTGTCGGATTTGTAATAGGAGGGTCACTCTAGTCTGAGTGGTAGGAGTTTTTTTTCTCCAGTTTGAGTCTAAACGCTGTTTGAAGCTTAAAGCTTTTGTTCGCAGTCTATGTGCTGTGAGTCATGTAAGTTGATGTCTGTTTTGGCCGTAGACATCCACCTGTGGATGATCGTAGCCGGGTGCTTTTCCTTAATTAAAAAAACATCCACGATTCAATCTTGAATGATAGCAAAAGGCTTGTTGCAATATATTGAGTTACCGTCCATTGCATAATTAAAATGTTGTAACGTACTCCATCTGTCCACAAATATAAGTATTTTAGGACATTGACGCGATCTTCAATATACTACTTTAACCAATAATATATATAAAAATAAATTATTTCAATATAAAGAATTACATATTATGATAGCCGGTTTCATGATGAATCTAGTAACATCATTTATACTTCTATCAAACCCTGCTTATATTTGTGGATAGAGGGAGTACCTAGCAGTTGGCGTACCATTAGCATTGACCTGCCTACCTACTTATTAATGAAAGGAATCGGTACTCGTAGCCTAAGAGGGGGAGGAGGTGAATTAGGCAACTTAAAAAACTTAACCTATGGCTTCCACTAGTTGCATCAAAGCTTAAACTAGACATAGTATCTAGATGTGCAATCTACGGTTGATCTAGTGTGAAACCTTCATCCAAAATAAGTTTTGCAACCTATAGCAAATCCAATCATGATACTTCCAATCATGATACTACTCTAGGAAAGTAAAGACACACAAGTTGCAAGTATGAAATGCGGAAACGTAAGGAGGAGAAGAGGGGAAGCAAACTCTTGACACAAGGATTTATCTCGTGGTATCGGTAGGTATTAAGCCACCACCAGTCCACATTGTTGAAGCACTCACACAAGAGTATTGCTTCCCGGTTACCAAGTCTCTCCCAAGGCACCCCTTGAATTGCCACAAAGGCTCGTCCACTAAAGCTCACGCCATGTCCCTCAGTCACCTTGATACCGTCTTCACTAAGGAGCTTCTTCATGAAGGAAGGGGGTCTCTACGTCCCCCGCATAAGGTCGTTGACGCCGCTCCACACCAAGCCGGAGGGTCGAAGACTTGCTGGCGAGCCACCAAGGCTCCAAGGCGCCGGCACACCTCTTGTACAGCAGTGGTTCACTCTAGAACCTGATCACAAGGTCGGCACACCTTGCACTCACTCCTCTCTAGACCTATTCTAGCACTATTCACTCTCCTAAGCTTGTGCTAAGCCTTTGATGGATCACTTAAGCACTTTTGGTGGCATGGATGTGTTTTTGATGAGTCTTGGTCTTCAATGCATCTCTAGACACTCCAGCAACTCCAATGGTAGAGTGGTGGGGGTATAAATAGCCCCAAGGGCTCAAAGAGCCGTTGCTCCAACGGCTAGTGAAAAAGTATACCATCGGATGTTTCGATGGTCTATTTTTGGCCTGCATCGGAACATCCGATGCAACTAGCCATTGTACTCCCCACGCCAAGTTCTCCACTGACACACCTAAAATTAATCCCATGCTTCATTCGATGGTACCGTCGGATCATCCGGTGCTAAAGGCATTCTGGCCAAAATCTTCTGGAAGGAATCAAAGAAAATATGCTTTGTCCAACGCTCTTCTTGTCCGCATCGTCGGATCATCTGGTGCTATTTGATTTTCTTCGTCTTCCAAGCCTGTCCCTCAGAATTCATCCGACGCTACTAGAAAGGTGACCATCGGAACATCCGATGGTTGACTTTGCCTGGTCTTCCCCGTAGCGTACTAATTACTCTAACGCTTGCTCCGACGCTATTCTGGGGGGCCATCGGAACATCCAATGGTGCCTGTTTTCCTAGAGTTCTTCGATTCTTTGCTTGTCTTTGGTTGTGGTTGCTTCCTTAGGACCTAGAATACCTTCAAGGCATGTTCCAACTAACTTGTTAGTCCCAATGATCATGTTGTCATTGAATCACCAAAATCATGAACAAATAGCTTATCAAGGCCATATTTGCTAAAATTAATTAGGATGTGGCAGTTAAACATGTACTCCCTCCATCCCAAATTACTATTCATTTTAGCTTTTCTAGATGCATAGTGATGGGTCCATAGGCCCGGGTTCCCCTTGGGACTACTTTCTCACGACACTTAGCCCAATAAAGGGTACGACAACAACGTATACTTGGGCCGGCCTAGCTACGCACAGCCAGGCCGGGACCACGATCCGATCACCGACCAGCTCCTCCGACCAAGAGGCCTGGTCGGCGCCCCGATCAGAGGGAGCCAGCCGGGGGTGGGACCATAGTCCGACCCCGACTGAGTACTCCCAACCGAGCACCCCCGACTGAGTGCTCCCGACCTAATTCCCCGACTGGGGACTTACCGTACCACTTGCACTGATCTCCCCGACCGAGGACGCCCACCCCAAGTGGGCCCAGGGAGCAGGTGGGGCGGATAACGAGGCATCGCCCGGATCAGCCGACCGTATGTAGAGCCGTACCACACCACGCCCTGCACACGTCTGCACAATGGCGCCGTAAACCTACCCGCTACGGCGTGGTGGCCTGATGAGGAGAACAGGGGCCGAGGACGGAGGCCATACCATTTCCACCGACGTGGGATTCGACAAGACTAGGTAGCGCCCGTACCCCCACTCTCTTATTCTCCCCCGATCTGTAAGGACCATCCCCTTGTACTATAAAAGGGGACGGACCCCCCGCTTCTACGGGACGTGCTCTCAGACGTTCACACACGCACTCTTACGTTCTTACGCTCCTACGTTTTCACATTCTCACACTTAGTGCGTGTCTGAGCTCCTGCCACTCTCTTCCACTAAGACGGGAACAAGGACAAAACTTAGGCACCGCCCTTCTCATCCCTCTCTCGTTTGTACCCCCACTGCAAACTTTGAGCACCTGGGCTTAGAAATAAAGTCGAGCGACCGACCCCGATTGGACGTAGGGCACGTTGCCCGAACCAGTATACATCCTGTGTTATTGTGTGCTAGATCATATCCGATCTAACGCACGATAAAACTATAAATATTTACTTGTCGGCTAGATTTCGTACCGACACATAGCAAATAAAACGAATAGTAATTTAGGACGGAGGGAGTATCATTGTATAATGAACTGGTGGTACTTGATATCCGAGAGGTTATTATATACTGGAGTATTTTGATGTGAATCAAATATATAAGCAACGAAGAAAGATTCTCTACTACTTATAAAAAAAGTAAAAAGGAGACTTTTTACCGTACGTTATTCCCCTCAGCTCCGTGGCCCGCGGCTGTCTTTTTGTTTTTAGTTCTTTTTGCGAAAGATTCTCACAAATACTCCCTGGCGGAACCAATTCCAAAAAATGGACCCTTAGCTTGGCGCCATCCACGCTGGCGCCAAGCTTACACGTCTCGGCGCCAGCCATCCTGGCGCCAAGGTCCATGCGCAGCTGCTGATGCGGAATCCGACGTGGCAGGGGCTTGGCGCCATCATGGATGGTGTCGAGCAATTTTGCCTCCTGGCGTTTCAAACGAGAAACAAGTATAATTATTCCGAGGAGTGTGCAACAAACTACACTCTAGTTCAACTGGTTAGGATGTGAGCTTCTTATCTCGAAGATCTAAGTTCAAACCCCTATGTTGTATACTTGCAAATTAAACTTATCATCTCTAAACTGTTGATCTTTGGTGAAACGTTTTAAATTTTCTCCCGCTTCCTTCACTTGCTTCTCCTTCTCCTCACTTTGCTTTCTTGATTCAAAATTACCGAGAAAAAAAATAAAATGTAGAAAAAAAGATTCAACACAAGGTTTGAAACTCAGGTCTTCAAGATAAGAAGCCCACATCCTAACCAATTGAACTAGAGTGCAATTTGTTGCACACTCTTCGGAATAATTATACTTGTTTCTCGTTCGAAACACCAGAAGGCAAAATTGCTCGGCGCCACCTTGACGCCAGGATGGCTGGCGCCGAGACGTGTAAACTTGGCGCCAGTGTGGATGGCGTCAAGCTAAGGGTCCATTTTTGGAATTGGTTCCGTCGAGGACGTATTTGTGAGAATCTTTCCGAAAAAGGCTAAAAACAAAAAAGTCCCGGCCTGCGGCCATCTCCTTCCGTCCGATTCCCCTCCACCCCTCCGAGCCGTCCCTCTGCTCCTGCGTCCCCAATTCCACGCCGCCATCGCCTCCGCCAACGCCGCCATCCCACACGCATCCGCGCCTTCGCCACCTCGCCTGCGCCGCCGCTTCGCTTGCGCTGCCGACCCTGGCATCGCCCCCAAAACGAGCCGGCGTTCGTCGCCTCCAACCCCGCCGGCGCCATCATCTCCAACCCCGCCGTCCGTCGCCTCCAACCCCGCCGGTGCCGTCATCTCCAGCCCCGCCGGCAACGTCGCCTCCAGCACGCAGACCGGGGACGTCCTAGCCTTCGATCCGCGCCGGCGCCTCCAGCACGCACACCGGGGACGCCCTCGCCTCCGATCCAATCCCGGCGCCGCCGTCGACTACAGCACGAAGACCGGGGACGCCGTCATCTCCAGCACCCGCCCCGGTGCCGCCGTCGTCTCCGGCATTCGCACCGAGGCCGGCGACGCGTCCAATCCCACCCCGACGACGTTGACTCCTGTCCCAGACCGGGGCCACCGTCGCATCCAACCCAACCCTCGTGCCGCCGTCGCCTCCAACTCCACCCCAGCGTCGCTGCCGTCTCCAGCACGCAGACCCCGGCACCGCCGTCGTCTCCAGCACCCACCCCGGCCTCATCCAGGTAAGCCTCCATTCTTCTCAGACTACTTCATTCCAATGGAATGCGTGATTTATCGTACCAATTAACTTATCTGTTCAAGGGTGATCCATACATTATGCCCCATGCCTGTACACATGCCTAAAATTTACTAAATTTGATATGACAAAAGAACACTTAATACTGTTAATTCTCATCAGTTCAATTCATCGAGAAGAGGTGAAGAGGAACGAGAATTAAACAGAGCAAATATTTCCAGGGTTCTTTAGGATTCTACACCTATGCAATATATGAGCATAAGGAAGGATGGCCTGATTTTTGCTGGGGAGAGACGAGGGTGGCTTTCAAAGTTCGAAAATACAAGTAGGACCAGCAATCTGGATTTTTTCCCCCCTATTCACTGAAGTCTGAATGTTGTTGTCCGTTGACGGCAAGCAGATAATTATGTCCATGGCTGACGACTGATTGCCTCCCCACCTTCAACCATTAGCGTACCCTGAAGGCCTGAAGCTGTGACATAGATAAAGATAATATATGCTGGCTATGCATGGTGAATTTCTGACTGCACTCTTAATGAGAATTATCAGTAATCTTGCGAGGACCAGTACAACAATGTCCTCCATTGCTTGTTTCTTTCTTTATACTTGTAAACTTGTGCATTCAACACTCTACCAGACTGTTAGTCTTGTGTTCACTCAACAATCCTTACGAATTTATAAAAGCATGACTTCCTGTTTTTTTTTTAAAAAAATAAGCATGACAGTGCTGCCTAATATTTATTATTTGGATGTTTGTAGCAAATAAATATCTTCAATATCTCAGGCATAGTTCTCTGTTCATGTCTCTGCTTATTACAGCAGCAAGATATATACAAGTTCTGAAGGTCCCATATGAAGTGCCAGTCTGTTTATTCCAGTTTAGATGAAAATTTTCATTCGTGTAACTTGTTATACCTTTTTTTTG
Source organism: Setaria italica (assembly GCF_000263155.2). Taxonomy (NCBI): domain Eukaryota; kingdom Viridiplantae; phylum Streptophyta; class Magnoliopsida; order Poales; family Poaceae; genus Setaria; species Setaria italica. The sequence continues at coordinate 6,679,362 of NC_028454.1, read as the reverse complement.
CAACGTATTAAATTGAATAAAGCGAATAAAGCATTGAGAATCTATTTCCATCTTTTAACACCTATGGCAAGTTGGCAACCAAAAAAAGAAACCTAAGAGCCAACCAGTTCAGCCTAAGATGTCTAAATTACAGAATTCAGTTAAGATGTCTAATTTTGAGACAAATGTTCTGATTCAGGTGGCAGCCTAAGAGCCTCCTGATTTCCGCAGTTAAGTGCCTTGATTGTTTCTTCAGTAGCAGATTGTTATCCAGGAAAGGCTGGCAGATTTTAGTTACAGGTCAGTGCTGATTTCCGTAGTGCTTTCAATCTCTTCTAAAAAAACTAAGTGGCACGAGAATGTCTTCGATGAAGGCATGAGCATGTACTATAATTGTTTTTCATGTATTGTAACGCACAATTCCAAGGTATGTTTTGGCTATCACACATGATTATTATGAGGAGATAATACTGGTTCTTCTTCAGACTGCGACACCAAGCTAGGTTCTTCTTCAGTAGTTTCAATTGAAACATGATTATTATGAGCAGATAATACTGGTCAGTGGAGCGAGAAGAAAGGGAGTTGAATCTGAACCCTGACAAAACTGAAACCTATATAGCTAGCGCCGCGTATGGGAGCTATATATTAACCTTAAAAGCAAACAGATGCAGTCTCCTCTCAAGCCTGACAATAATGGATGCCGTTCTTTGTATTGTTCTCAGTTTTTCTGAACCCTGACAAAACTGAAACCTATAATGCATGCTGTTCTCTGTATTGTATAGCTAGTATGGGAGCTATGTATTAACCTTAAAAGCTACGTTTTTAATCAGTTTGGTAAGCTAGCCTTCTGTTAGTATATATGTTTCTAAAATTTGGGAACTATTCAATATGGGCTTTCTTGTCAGCTTTGGCTTTCCTTTTCCTAGAAATAACAGACCTATTTTAGATACTGATAGATGCAGAGTGTTTCTGAAATTATCATGCATGTTACTGTTGGTACAGAAAATGAACTGAACTGTAGCTAATACTGAATGGATTCCTCGAGCTGAATTGGACACAATCAAGCATTCATTTATGAATAGGCTCAATGTCAATGAGGAGGCCTGATACGGGGTGCGGCAGGAACCTGGAGGGTACGGTCATTTTCAAGGTATTCTAGCAATACCCTTCTTAATCCATTTTCAAGGCTGCACATGTTGTGATCTTACACTGTGATTGTCATCATCCATCAGATAGGCAGAGCACAGCTTCTCCATTTAGTCTAATGTGCTTTGTACCAATAGGCAATAGAATGACTCATCAATATTGCTATCCGATAATGACCATAATCGCATAAAGCCCTGATGTCATTTCAAGGGCTCCATCAGATAAATAAATTGCATGCACTTCGTCCTTGGCCATCAGATGATACAATTCTCTATTATTTCCTGAAGCAAATCATATTGATATGCATTGCCTTACAGTCCCTACTTGATTCATTGGACCAACAGGGTATGTATATTGTTGCGAAGACAAGAGTGATTGATCTTTCTTGGTCGCCAAGCCTTAAATTATCCTTGTTTCTCATTTCCCCTTGCTGAAGCAGGCCTTTAGAGAAACATCTAAGGATGGCTACTTTGGAGAGGACAATGAGTTTGCTACCTGGTTGAAGGAAGAAAATGGCAAATATTTCTCGGATTTGATCTGCACTGACAAAGTTGGCGACCATACAAGTATAGTAACTTAATCATGTTATTAGAGTGTATTTGAATTTTTCGTTGTGCTTTGATTTAATCTGCATGGACAGATCTCTATTTTTCTCTTCTGACAGGTATATAATTGGTCCGGAATGTAGTTAACCACTGAATTTGTGCCGGAAGCATCTGTAATTCCCTTAACTTTTGCATATTATACTGATCGAAGTGAACTGTGAAGCAATTTCAGCCCTATAAAGATTCAAGTATTAAGTTCTCCCTATTCTAGAATTGCTACAATCTTTACATATTATACTGCAGTTTTACTGATAATGTAGGCCTTAAGTCTTAAGTTGGTTGCACTCTACTCAGAAATTATTTTATACATTTTTAAAATAAGTATCTGCAAAACATCATTGTCTTGTATGATATATGTCACCTGATCGCTAGAATTAAAATGTTGTCAAGTGTGAAGGTATACAATGTTAAAATGTCTAAAATATAAAGAAACAAGTGATGCCATCAAACAGGCATTTGCGGTCTCATCATAAATTTTGTAAGAAGGCCTCAGTTCAAGAATTGATATTATGCTTAAAAAAGATTTGAAGGTCTGTTCATTAAAGAGATCACTGATGTCATTCAGTTTTTTTTTTCAGGAATGCTATAGAGTATTCCAATTGTTTTAGATCTTACATAAGAAAAAATAGGCACAATCCCATATTATTCATTGTTTACTTCTGCACATAAGTTGATTGGTTTCTTTTTTTTTACCTTCTGTTAGATGCATTGGCTTCTCTCATGCTAAGGGGCAAGAAAGTGACATTGGTGGAAAGCTTCTTCCGTTAGCACGGACTGTTGAGCTCCAGTCTGCTGCTGCACTACACTAATTCAATTGCTGGTAGTAGTAGAAGAGATAATAGAAGAGAGTGAGAGGAAAGATAGGAGATGGCAGGACCTGCAAGCAAAAGCTGCACACTAGCAACAGCAGCAAGGAAGCTTTCCCAATTGATGCCCATGAGTGTCTCTCTTGATGGCTACCTCTGCATCAGCAGCAGCGTCATCCTGCCACTGCAATCATTGGTTCCTGCACGTTGACTGCCCATATGAGTGAGAGCATTGCCTTTCCTCAGCTGTTTCAGAGGGTACAGTTTAGAGGTGTCTATGACAAATCTTATTATGCATGTGTTAATCTCTTTTCAAGTGCCATTTACCATCATTGTTCACCATTTAAGTGGATTAGCTTATTAGTGTATGTCTTGTTCACATGACATTTCTTTTGAAATATTGAAATATAACGTGGCAGTTGGGCTGTGTGTATTGGAATGATATTTGGATTTCTATGTGCATGACAAATCTGTATGAACAGAAACATGCCTACACACATATTTTGATGTGGTTGACAAGCATTTTTTTAGCAGTTTTCTTTTATATAAGGCCCCGTTTGGGTCCAAGGAATTGGAATCTATTTAATGGAGTAGGCTAATTTATGTTGGAATGTGGCATTTCACAACTTTCCAAAGTTTAGATATAAGCCTATCTTAAATTCATGGGGTGGGAGATGGAAATTGATTCTATAGATTATGGTTATTAGATGGAATTCAATTCTTATAGCACGCTCTTAGACTCGCTTCTCTATAGTAGAAGTGCAGCATACAAGTATCTCTCCCATATCACCAACTATAATATACAACTATATTCTACATACAATTATATTAGCTTAATTAATTTGTGTCTAAATTATGATTATTAGGATGGAATTCAATTCCATCGAAACAAACGGACCCTAAGAGAAATTTGTTTTGCTAGCAACGCACGAGCACAATCATAGTAAAGAGTTAACAAAGTAAATATCCATGGGACTGCAGTAGTGGTGCCTATCGGTTCCTGAAGTGACGTTTACCTTTCTCCAGGCTCTCTTCTTGCCCTCTGTAAAATGTAAGATCCGCCCAGAGCCCTAGAAGAAATCTGGAAGACACAAGACTCGTGAATCAAAGAAAATAGATCGGCCTTCCAAACAGCTAGCAATGGTGACAAGCGCAGGTTGCGCTGGTTCACGATGTCATGCCGCGATGGATCCTGGAATGCTTCATATACTGGCTTGCAGATGGATGAACGGAGGCTTATTTAGTGGAGCTTTTTGCACTTCAAACGTCTGGCTTCGCCCATTTACCATGCCAAACATTGGATTCGCCAATTTGCCATTAAAAACATTGCCATCTGGATTCAGTTACCATTTCAGCCTTTTTAATTGATTTTGTATTCTTTTCCCCTTAACTGATACGCGAAAAGACCGTACTGCCCCTTATCCCAAATGTCTTTAGGCCCAGATCGCAAACAGTTGCTTCATTTTCTCTGTTTCTTTCCGGCGTCGCTCGCTACGCAGCACGCGGCGGCGGCCCTGGGAACTTCGGCGGTGGCGACGACAGTACTCGGATTTCTGACGCTGGAGAGCTCTGCAAGCAGGTCTACTGCTTCATTCGAGGTAAGTGTCCCAGGTGCTGCTGAAGTGCTGAGCCCGAGCTTGATGTCCTGTGCACGGCCTGGGCATGGCGCAGGATGGCCGTCCCGCCCTGCGCAGGACAGCCATGGACGGTCCATTCGGCTGCGGGGTGCGGCTCCTAGGGAGCTGAAGCTCCGTTCTTGATCTGCGTTGAGGGCGGGCGCGGCCAACACACCGTGGTGGTGCGGCGATGATGATGGGGATTTACAGCAGCTAGCAATTTGTAGGTGCATGTAATGAGAAAAACGGCGGAGGGTGATGGGCTACCTGGTCCTAACTGTCCTGTATGCACTTGCAGCTTGTACCAGATCCACGTTCAAGGCTGGGCGACACATGATCCACATGGACGCCCTCCTTCCTCTTGCGGCAGTCTTGGAGATGTATCAACATCACCCCCGTTTCGTCGGCGAGGTGATCCACTCTGGTGCGGTTCTCAATCTTACTTACGAGCTGGATTGCAGTGATGGAACATGCTATGTGACTCGCATCAACCAGACGGACAGCTTCTTCTGGGCTATATATCGACACCGGTTTGGGAAACACCAGTTGCCCCTTTTCCACGGTGGAAACGGCTTCCTTGGGAGCACAAGATCCCACGGTTGAATTGGTTTCTGAGTTTGGAGTTAGCTGGGCTATCTTTGTCAAATGTTCGCAGGTAGTAGTATATAACTTAACAATGGTATGCACAGGCCTGCTGCTTGCCTCTCTGCACAAAACATTCTTTTGTTTATGTTTTATAAAAAGAAGATGAAGGAAGCTTTATTTTCATTTCGAGATTGAAATATGGTTTCAGCCTCTGCACTGAGCAGGCGCACAGCCATGAAAAACAATGTTTTCGCCATGACCACTAGGAGTGTGTGCACACATTGACGGTTTGTACTACAAATCTGCACATAATCCAAAAATCTGAACGAAGAACGCGCACAGTGAAGTATTGTGTGGATGCTGAACCTGAACAACCAACACTCTGAAGTCTGAACTTTTGTGCTGCCTATTAGCGAAAGAAGTTGTAAGAACGATCCTATTCTAGGAAACCTAGTTGCAGGTGACAATTGTTTCCCTCCTCTGATCGATCCGGACAGTGGGACTGTCTAACATTTCAAAAGAATGAAGATACAAGGAACATCACTTGAGCCTTAGCATGAATACATCAGTTGCAAATCCATGCAGGAATACAAATACCGGATATCTTCATAAAGGAAAACAGCTCATTTTAATGTTTATAGCATATATATAGTAGAATAATACTACACACTGAGTACATCTATTACATGCTTGAACAAGCTATAACATTAGTATTTTCACTCATCCTCTATTACTCTTCAACCTCAGATATTGCTGTCATTTCAGAGGTAAGATAGTAAGAACCTGCCGCAGGAGCATGCTCATCATCACAAAAGAATGGCCTACGGGGCATTTCCATATATACCATCGGTCCCAGCTTCAAGCATCTCTATGACTCATCGTCGGCCGATCATGAGACCTCATCTGGATGCACCAGAGCCCAACAACACACAGCTTCTTCTCCAACTGGTGCATATCGACGACGACAGCATCACTTATCTCACCCACTTCTTGTCGGGTCAGCTGACTATACACCCATGATGGATAGTATGCCTGACTTGAGGTTCCTGCATGTGGGTCAGCGTTTCTATGCCCACCCGCCATCTCCAATAGTAGTATCCCAAAGCTGTACACATAAGATTTGTTGGATATGGCGCCAAAGCACCGAGATCCCGCCGCACTTCTCCTCGCCTGGGCCGCCCACGTGCCTGCTGATAGCTGAGCCCCGCCAGCCCGCCCGCGCCAAGGAGCCTGGCCGCTGCCCGCTTGGGTCATGGAAGGACGGGGGAGAGAGAAGGTGCAGAAGGAATGAAGGGTGGGTGGACGGGAGAGAGGATGTGTAAGAGAAAGTTCGACCAATGGGAGCAATTAGTTTGGGAGGTGTGGATCGCTACGTGCTTCTCTTATGAACTTATAATGATTTTTTGGATCACTAAACAATTTTAAATAAAAAAATTGTCAACTACAAATTTTAGATCTCGTTAAATTCTACAATTTTGATATAAATTTCATCTTCATCCAAAATCACGTGAAAATGTTACAAGACTATTTGCGAGGAAACATCATTTCTCCATTTTTTATTTTCCTTTTTTTCTTTAAAATATATAGACCTATATGTATATATACTCACACATATTTATACATCCACGTGTACTCATATATTGGCATATACTCATAATTCAAATATACTCATACATTCACGTATACTGCTACATATGCTCATACATTCACATATACTTAGGGGGTGTTTGATACGAGGTGTTAAACTTTAACAGTATCACATCGGATGTTCGGATGCTAATTAGGAGAACTAAACATGAGCTAATTATAAAACTAATTGCAGAACCCTGTGCTAATTCGCGAGACGAATCTATTAAGCCTAATTAATCCATCATTAGCAAATGGTTACTGTAGCACCACATTGTCAAATCATGGACTAATTAGGATTAATAGATTCGTCTCGCGAATTAGACTCCATCTGTGCAATTAGTTTTGTAATTAGCCTATGTTTAATACTCCTAATTAACATCCAAACATCCGATGTGATGGGTGTTAAACTTTAACACCTTGTTGCCAAACAGGCCCTTATTCATATACTTATACATTCAATGTACTCATACTTTCCTTTTCTTGCAAAATATAGACATATATGTACTGTGTACATATACACACTGCATTCATATTCATATATATACTCATACAAATTCTAGATTTACAAATTAGAGAACTTACAATAATTTTTTGGACTATTAGACAATCTCAAATGAAAAAGTTATCAACTATGCAGTTTTAGGTCTCGTCTAGCTCTACAATTTTGATATAAAGTTTCTATTCATCCGAGGTCATATAAAAAAGTTATGAATTAATTTGTGTTGGACCATTTCTAGAAATGGGTCACGCCATCACCCGCGCCTAGAAATGCTTCCCATTTGCATGGGTGGATGATGGGGTAACTGTAACACCCAGTGTTAATGATAACTTAAGTATGATATTAAGAAGCTAATGGTGAAGTTTGGATTAAAGGAAGGTAATTTGAGCCAAAGTCAAATTTGAGCCGAATTCGACCAAATTTGCAATTTGGAGTTTCAAATTTGGATAAATTTGGCAAAGATATGAAATTGAGACTTGAGAGTATTTAGAACTCAAGAGAGTGAAGCTTGGGGTCTAATTCAAGTCATAAACCTCTCAGAAATACAATCGAAGATGGAATCGATGAAGTTACTATGCATCGTCCGAAAAAGCTCAAATCTGAAAATAATATTGAGTACACAACTTTGGAGCCAATTTCTGGAGAATTTTTCTTGTAAGTGAGCAGATGTTTTTGGACATTAGTGAAATATGGACTATGGAGAAGAAAAATGAAATATTGTTGGCCAGAGAAAGTGGAAGGTTTGAATTTAAAGGGAAGCCCAAAATCAGCAAATAAGCAGATTTCAGCCTTCTCGCCGAAATAATCCTTTTATGTATGAAAAACAGCATTGATTAGCAATGTTTGGAGTAAATTTCAGAAAAATCCAGTGTAAAAGTTATATGGGTTCTTGTGCAAAATGGAATCTTTGTTAGTTGTAGAACAAGGATAGGCAAGGTTCAAGCTGCATGGAACAAGTTTGGCTAACAAAAATTGAGCTCGAAGAGGGGTAAATGGCCCTGTACCACACCTGATGAAACTGAATCTAAGGGATTCAGTTACAGATTGGTTTTGCTCGAACTTTGGGCTGAAAAATATCAGTCTTAGAGTGATCATTTCGGTTGGAGGCCAATCTATCAAATAAAGTACTTGGATTACTCTACAAGTTTGCTTAAAAGAGTTTTACGAGTTGAGATGGAAAATTTGGAGTAACTGAGGCCTGAACATGTCAGTTGGGAGGAGATAAATGAGAGAAGATAGAGCAGAGAAAAAGGGGAGGAGTCGTGCCGGCCAGCGCGACGGCCACATCCGTGCAACGCACGCCTGCAGCTCGTCAATGTGGCCTCCATGCACGCGGTGAACGCTTGAATATCTACCGCTCCCGCCCTCATCCGTTTACCCTATCGCCATTTCACCGCCACGAAGCAGGGCACGGCAGTAGCGCCATCGCCGGCCGATTCAACCGTGCCGCTGCTCCTCTCCGCAATTCCACCCACCCAAAGCTCCGCCAGCTCCTCCTCAATGCCCCACGCCGCTCCGTTCATCAGTTCCCCACCGGCAAGCCCACACCCGCCGCATCTCCTGTCCGCCCGGCTACCACCACTATCCTCTTGTGGGTTTCTCTGTGCTGCCCCTTTTGCTCGATTCCTTAGGTTGCGGGGCTTATCTAGGACTTGCAGAGGCCGTAGGGTGCAGCCGCCAGTCGTTTTGCGCCACCGCCGAACCTAGAGCCGGCCGGCCACCGACCATGGCCGCCGCCGCCCGTGGAGGGCTCGGCTCAGGCCACCTCCGAGGGGGCCACCGCCTCCCACGGGTGCGCCCAGGCCTGGGGGTGCTCCCCGGCCTGGCCCCGTCTCCGGCGAGGCTGCCGCCGACAAGCCGCCGGTCTTGCCGCCCCGGCGCCCTGTTGTGGCGTCGGGCAGGAAGGCCTGGCCGGCTGGCCCCACATGTGTGTGAGAGTGGGTAGGGGAGGGCCAGTAGGAAAGAATTCCAAGGGGGGGTGGTTTCGGATAAGGTTTGGAATTTTTAATTTTAAAAATAGATTTAATTACTTGTTACACCATTTAATTCACCAAAATTTGTAGAAGTACCCATAAATAGTGAAATAAATTTTGCTAGGTTTGTTTAAATCTCCTTTATACATTAAAATTGTTAAAACTTAATTGTATATGGAAAAATTTTGGGTGTTTATTTAGTGCCTTTAATTAAAGGTATTAAATAAATACTTAATAATTTCAAAATACATAAAATATGAACCAATGCTTTTCTAATTACAAATTAACCATAATCTATAGTAATTATAAGTTTAAGATTAGAAAATAATTATGATGCTTTTCAAAAATAAAAGAAAAGGCTTACGTATTTAAATAAAAAAGATAAAGATTATGTTTTTATTTAATGCTTTTCCTTAAAATATTTAAGTAAATGCTTAAGCTTTATATATAAATAAAATTTTGAATAATGTTTTGATTAATTCCAAATAAATGTTAATCTATAGTTTTCCATTTTCTTTTACATTAGAAATTAATTCAAATGCTTTTCAAAAATAAAAAGAAAAACCTAAGATGGGATAAATAAAGGAAGTTTAAATCGTGGCTTAGTCGTTATGGGTAGAGTGTTGTTGGCCTGCAACTTTATCATGAAGTTAAGTTGCCTAAGTCATTGTTGGCTTGCAACTTTATCATAAAGGAAGTTGTATAGTCTTGTGCTTAAAAAGTTGCATCTCTAACTCATGCATGCACTTTATCGTAGACACTGAAGCTCCAGAAGCGGAATTTCTGGAAATTTCTGAAGAACCTACGGAGATTGAGGAGATTATTGAGTTGGTCCCTTGTGAAGCAGGATTGTCTGAAGACGCTAACTTTTTTGTGGATCAAGGCAAGCCCCGGTGCATCTATGCCTGCCTATTTTGGAGTTATTATTTCAGTCCAATTATTGGTTATTTTCTTTATGAGTGCATTAAGTCTAGGAGTTGATTGAAACCTTCTCTTATGCATGATCCTACCTTGTTTAGAGGACATCTTTGCCACTTGTTCAATAATTAGCAAGTATCCCATGCTTAGCAAAGCATAGTCACGCTACCTTTATCATTTCTGAGTACCTATGGTACTCAGCAACCTAAGGTAACATTATCATACACATGTATATCAAGGAAATGACCTGTTTTGGAAGATAGTGGACGGAAGCTTGGATGGGACTAAGAAAGGAGTCTTGAGTTCTGTAGTTCTATCTACTCGGTTAATTTGATTAAGGACCGTTCGTTGTTTTAACCAGTGATAAAGTGATATTACCTAGTTACTTACTGCCATATGGGAACCAGCAAGCCCGGTAGGTTAGTTGGCTCTCTGATCGGAAATATTTCGTACCCGTGCTTGGCGTGCAGTGGAAGGGCAGGGGCGTAGCCTGAAACTCACATTGGAGATCGCCAGACGTGGGGTCTCATGTGGGGGTGCGTCCCTGGGTTCAAGTAGTCATATTTCCGATCGTTGGGTACAGCTAATCGAAAGGTCGTTATGTGCAACCCGGATAGTTGTACATAGCTGATGGTCGGGTATCTCCTGCAGGATGTAAATCGGTCCGGATCACTGCAATTCTCGGATATGAATGCACTTGATCATTGTTTGAGCATCGTAGTGTAACAAAGAGAAGGGAACTGTTTGCTTTGAATAAATATGTTGTATGACTTAGTTCCATCTGGTTGCTAAAATATTTTTCATCATCTAGACTGGTCAGGTAATGAACTCAATCTGAAATAAAAGATAAAACTAAGGTTTCACTTATAGTAAGCTCTTTTTGCAAAATGTGAGTCAACCAATACACCATAAAGCTATCATACAGTATACAAGAAATATTTATATTGGTTAGACGGGTCAGACTTGCTGAATACTTTGTACTCAGGGGATCCTTTGTTGCTGTTTTCAGAAACCCAGCAAGGACCCACCGAGGGGGAAGCTCCGAAGAACTAGGGTATCTTAGGAGTCTCATGATACCCCAGAATAAACTTAGATGTTTAATTACTTGCCCCGGACTGGTTTATATTTTAAACTCGTAGTAATGGTTTAACTTGCACTATTAAGTTTCTTTCAATCTATGGTTTGTAATAAATCGTACCTCTAGTATGTATGTAAAAATGTAATGTTTGTTGATGCTATCCCATCGTGGAAGCGATCCTGATGTATGGCTATGGAACACTCCGTGGAGGTTTTCAAGGAGTTCTGTGAACAAAACCCTTGACGGACTACCGGACTTACACTGTTTTAAGTGCGTTTTGGGTAATTGCTGTTCTGACAGCAATCAGGCGCACTTAAGCCAGTTTATGTTGGGCGGTTCCGCCACAGTAACATGCTCCTGCATAATCATTTTTAAAAACAGGTCACCCTAAGGCCCACCTGAAAATAGCTCCTATTTACAAAAGCGAGCAAATTGCTACACTAGCGCTATTTTCTGGTGAACTTTTGGTTCGATCTAAAAGATGAGGCGCGTCTGCAATTTTTTCTAGTAGCGGTGGGTCGTCTGCCGTGCGACGGCGTGCTACTAGAAAAATCATCTCTAGTACCGGATCCCAACTCCCCTCTAGTACTGGTTGTGCAACCGGTACTGACCATTCGGTACTAGAGGGGGGTCCTTTAGTACCGGTTGGAGATACCAACCGGTACTACTAATTTTTTTCCCTTTCTTTTCTTATTTTCTGTTCCTTTATTCTATATTCATATTTTATATTTGTTTCCTTTACGTATACTAGTTCTAATATGTTAATATATGTAAAGTTCTATTTATATTTAATATAACATTTGAGATAATATTATATATATATATACATATTGTGCATACACATATCGTAAAAGCAAATGAATTGACATACTTAATCTAATTTTTCTAAGTATATACACATGGATTCATTCTCAGTGTCTTCTATATCTTCATCTTCATCTTCGTACACTATAAAAATATCATTATCACTATCATCCTCTTCCTCAGCTTCAACCAAGAGTGGAATATAACAAAAAGTTTGGTTGAGTATACATGTGTCGGTGCGAAATCTGGCCGACAATAATTTTGCTGTGCGTTAATCGGATATGGCCTAGCACTCAATGACACAGGATCTATACTGGTTCGGGCAACATACCCTATGTTCAGTTAGAGGGTCGGTCGTCGAATTTATTCCTGAGCCCAGGTGCTCAAAGTTTGCAGTGGGGGTACAAACGGGAGGAGGAGGAAGAGGGATGCTTGAGCCCTAGACTGGCTGGAGCCCTGGCGTGCGCTAAGTGTTGAGGGTGGAGTGCGTTACAAGTGTGTAGCGGGTGTGTCTTTTGTTGTTCGTGTGTATGTTGCCTATTGCCTTGTCTAGAGAGAGGGGGGTCGTCCCCTTTTATATTTCAAGGGGGTGACCTTACAGGTCGGGAGAAAAAAAAGAAGAGTAGGTATACGTGCGCTACCTAGTCTTGTCGAATCTCTTGCCGGCGAATACGTTATGGCCTCCATCATCGGTCCCTGTTCTCCTCGTCCGGCCATCATAGTGTAGCGTCAGGCCATCACGCCGTAGTGGGTAGGTTTACGACGCCATCAAGCAACAGCATGTCCCTGCCTACAAGTTCATCACAATACCTCCAACATGGCCCTTTGCATGTTGGGGGCTTAACATGATTGGTCCACTCCCAACTACGCCAGGAGGGTTCAATCGAGTACTCGTAGCCATTGATAAGTTCACCAAGTGGATTGAAGTCAAACCCGTCACTTGCCCCAAGGCTGACTGAGTCCTCGACTTCTTGGATGAGATTGTACATCGCTATGGCTTCCCCAACAGGATCATCACTGATTTGGGATCCAACTTCAACAATCATGACTTCTGGGAATATTGCAAGAATAGCGAAATTGATGTACGATACGTCTCCGTCGCTCACCCAAGGGCCAACGACCAAGTCGAGCGTGCCAATGGCATGTTACTCGAAGCTCTTAAGAAAAGACTGCATGACATCGGCAACACGAAAGGAGGCAAATGGCTCAAAGAGCTACCCAATGTTCTTTGGGGACTACGCACTCAACCATGCAAGCCTACTGGGCACTCTCCCTACTTCCTCATATATGGGTTAGAGACCATCCTCCCTACAGACGTCATGTGGCAATTTCCCGCAGTTGAGCAGTACGACGAAGGAGTATCAGAGGAAACAAGGCGCCTAGACCTAGACAGTCTGGAAGAAACAAGATGTGCAGCACTGGTTCAGTCAGCTAGATATCTTGATGCGCTATGACGCTATCACGACCATAATGTCAAGGAACGTTCCTTTAATGTGGGCGACATGGTCCTCAAACGCATTCAAGATACATCAGGGCTACACAAACTCAACTCGCCATGGGAAGGTCCCTACGTCATATCAAAAGTCACAGGGCCTGGATCATATCGATTACAGGAACTCTCAGGTGAAGAAGTACCAAACTCTTGGAATATAGAACATCCGTGTCACTATTACCCGTAGCAGACTACGAGACATGTACTCGGATCCTCACCCACAGTTTATTAAACAACAAAGTTCTTTGGCAAACACTACCTATCTTTGCCTCCGTTCGACTATTCACAGCCACTCAAGCTCTTCAGCTCCACAAGCCCTAGCGCTCCGCCTTCGACTTGATTCCATCAAGGCTCTTTGAGTTATCACAACTCATCGGCTATTCACACCCACTCGAGCTCTTTAGCTCTGCGAGCTCCAGCGCTCCGCCTTCGACTTGATTCCATCAAGTCTCTTCGAGTTATCACAACTCGTTGGCTATTCACAACCACTCAAGCTCTTCAGCTCTGCGAGCCCTAGTGCTCCGCCTTCGATTTGTTTTCATCAAGTCTCTTCGAGTTATCACAACTCATCGGCTATTCATAGCCACTCAAGCTTTTCAGCTCTACAAGTTTCAACGCTCTCTCGCCGACTCATCTTTGCAAGTCTAAGCGGCTTCACAAAGCCACGACTCAAATCATTCCACTTATTTGGCTACAATGCTCTACCCACGACTTATGATAACAAGCCATGACTACGGTGCTAGTCACTTGATTCTTCAAAGGCACAAGACTGCTGCAACCATCAGTCAAGGAGTACTCAAACTCACTTCATTTCATACTTGCACTTTTTGCATTAACGAAACTCCGCAGGATTACAATCGACTACCCAATGAAGTCGGAGTATACAAAATACAACACAATTGCACAACAACGACTGCAAGCAACTACCTACTAGTAGTTAGAACAGAAGTCCCAGGCTTTTACTATATCACAAGGATACATGAGCCTGGTGACTGCTCGACTACCAAGGTGCAAGTAGTGTCAAAAGGCAGGACCTGCACACGAGGAAGCTACGCAATAGGCAGTTGTACCCTGGTTCCTCCCCCTGACAATCGGAAGACCAAGTACTCCTTCACCGCCGCTCCCTCGATGGTGACAGGATGAATACCCGACGCAGGATCAGGAAGAAAGGCCCTAGGAAGACGAAGTGCATTCCCCGAAGCTGCTCCCTGGATAGCTTCAGCACACAAGTCTTTACCGTATGCCACACCTCCACCTCTAATCAGGGAGCTGGATAAAGACCGCAGAGCTCATCATCCTTCACTCGCGAGTTCTAGCACGAATTGAGCTGGATCACGAGTTGCAAGATGAGGCACGTGGCAAACCCTCCTACGAGAATTTTTTTAGCATCGCGGCTATCCCTACGAGCGTAAGAGTCTGTGGAGGGAAGGTGGCTCTAATCTACGAGGAATCTTCTAGTACCGGGACACTCATTAGAAGCTCTTTACTATCAAACAACAGCAACCTGAAGCAAGCCATCGCTATACTGAAGGGCATGATCCTGATCGAGTACCCAGGGGCTCATTTATAGCCGAAGGGCTGCAACTACCAACTACTCGCAGTTACTGCTCGCTCATGACGAATAGCCTGAGACACTGACAAGGGCCAGACAGACAACTTAACTCCATGCATATGACCACACTGAGCACAACGGACAAAAGTGAATAGTATACCCGTGCACCCTCTCAAGTACAAGGCAATAATAGCTACAGTACCCTCACCAGCAACTCTAATAATTGAAGACCACACCGAATACTACGACTACTCGGTTACTCGGATTTTTTTTCCCGACTACGAGGTCAAACCGACAATTCTCCAAGAAAGATCATCGATCATATCAGAATTTAAAATTCTCAGAGCAAGATTTACAAGACAATTGTTCGAGTACAACCACAAGTGTTCGGCAAAAAAATACAACACAAGTTCAAATGACTAGGGTTCCTCCAAGGATATGAACTCGGTCATCCTTGCCGCAATGGGCTTAGCCTCCTCAAGATACTGCGCATAGGCATCCTCTGTGCAGTTCCGGGCAATACCATCTCCAGCCGCCGAAAAGTTTGCCCTCGGGTAATACGACTTGACGACTGCAAGGACTTGCTTGCAGACAGTCCTGCACAGTCCAGCAACTCTACCCGAGGCAGCTCTTACTCTCTCGACTAGCGAGCGAGGCTCAGAATCATCTTCAGGTGGAGCAATAGCGTTGACTGCGTCCTGAGCAGCACTAGTCAACAATTGGAGATCACCCTCCAGCTTCTCCACAGTTCTAGCATGGCCTCTACAGGACACAATAGCCAATGCCAGCATCACTCCTATCCGATCTTTTCTCCCCTTCTCGCGCTCATAAGCTGCCCGAGTCTCAGCCAGTGATGCCCTAAGGTGGACAGCCTCATCGGCTACCCGGTCATGAGCATTTCTCCAGTCAAGCAGTTGGCTACTCGCAGCGGCCTCCTTGCCTTTAAGATCTGCGTTAAACAACACACAGATCAGAATCTATGACTACGATTAAACATACTCAATAACCACGAGTACTCACCCTGATATCTCTGATACAAAGATGTATAGCGATTCTCCAGTCGCACCTGAAGGACTTCATGATCGCTCCTTTCAATCGCAAAAGAATTTGTGGCCTCCTCATGAACTCTCATGGAATCCATAAGATGGCGACACTCTTGCTCCAATTGCACCACCCGCTGTACAGTTTTGCTGTGCTCTTGAAGAGCCCGAGTATTTTTCTAGGCCTTATCATACAAATCCTACAACACCATAGCACAAGCATCAAGACTTGTCAAAATATAATTATTCGAAGAACATGGTTTATATGCACCTGAAAGCTCTAGATAGCTCTCTTAATCTCCGACTCCGGTGGCAACTCGAGTACCAGACCTCCAGTGCTGTTGGTGACTTGAGGCTCTAGCACTTTACTCACAACAGACCCTGACAAGAAAAAATCACGGTCAGCTACTGGGTATAAGGGAGCTCCCCTTCAAAAGCATCTCTACTCCAATAACATACCTGTTGCGTGGACTTCGCCTACTCATGTCGCAACAACCAGTGCCAGAGCATCAGCACCAGTCACGCTCACAATCGACGCAACTTCAACCATTGTAGGCGGCACACCTCCAAAACTCTCGGGGACTGTAAGGCCCTCCACTGAGCAGATGACCTCTTGCAGCATATTCATGGTAGCACCCACGAGACTTGCGTCTTCGATCTCAGGTGCATCATCCATAGTCAAGTCAACTACAGGCTCAGAAATAGTAGTCGACGGACCAGTCCCAACCTCCGCCTCCACCTCAACTTGAATAATGTCTTCGGCATCCCTGGTTCGATCAAGTCACAAGATAATCATCCGGCTACAGAGTACAAAAATCATTAAACAAAAGAAAAAACTACAGAAGTCCTTACCGGGCTGATCGCAACGGCAGACAAACACGCATCTTTTCGACTACCACCGGCTGGTTACTTGGTACTGGCTCCACAGGGGCCATGGGAGGAAAGTCCTCCACACTCTCGCCAAGTTCTGAAAGAACCAAGGTTGAGATAACGTACGCACAACTACCAGAACAGATCGTGTACTCATCGCCAGTAACATCCTTGTTCAACGAAGCCGTGGCCTCATTACCTACTGGGTTAGTAGCTTGCCCAAGGGCTCCCAGCTCAGATGCTCCCAGCTTGGGGGCTACTGACCCTAAATTTGATAGCGCCTCCTCCACAAGCACCTTTTCAACGGCCTCGACACTTGCAGCCACATCTCTAGCAATCGTGACTACTTCAGCAGAAGTAGCCTCGTCATCACCAAAAGTCAAGTCGTCTCGGCTAGTTACTAATCGGGGATGACTACTTCAACTATTCTTCTCGACTACTCCGACTACGTCGTGACGTTCATCGACTACTACGAGCGGCTCACCGACGACTTCTCCGACTACATCGCGGCACTCGCCGACGACTACGAGAGGCTCGCTGATGACTTCTCTAACTACGTCGCGGCGCTCGCCGACGACTATGGGCAGCTCACTGATGACTTCTCTGACTACGTCGCGGCACTCGCCGATGACTACGGACGGCTTGCTGACGACTTCTCGGACGACGTCGCGACGCTCGACGACGACTACTTGTGCTACTCGTCTCGACTACAAGGCTAGTCAAGGGCGGACTACTCCGGCTCCTCGTCTCGATTAAAATATTACTTGGGGCAAACTTCATACTGTCGACAACTAGTCAGAATCAACTCCGACTAGTCGCCTTCATCAACAACTATCGCGGTTTCATCAACGACCGTGTAACACCCAAAATTTTGAATAATTTAAATTCATTAAAATTTTCTCAAATTAAGGTGTCATTTAATTTCTAGGCATTTAAATTTATTTTCTTTAATTCAATTAATTCATCATAGGATTTATTTGTGCATTCATGCTGGTGCATTTATTTTGATTGCTTGAGTTCGAATCAAAGTTTGAATTTTCAAATTTGAATTCAATTTCCAAATCATTTTCTATTTCTCTTTCTCTTTCTTTTTCTTCTTCTTCCACTGGGCCGCATCTTCCCTTCTTCCCCTTTCTTTTCTTCATTCGGCCCAGCACCCCGCCTCTTTTCTTTTTCCTCTCCGGCCCGCGAAACGCTCCACCGGCCCCCTTTCCTTTTCCTCCGCAACGGCCCAGCTGCGCCGCCGGCCGCTCGGCCCACTCCTCCGCTTCCTCGCCTGGCCGGCCCAGCTCTCCACAGCGGCCCGCCGCTTCATCCGCGCCCCGCGGCCCATGAACGCGCGCGCCGGCCCGCGAAGCCGCGTCGCCCCGCCATTCGCCCGCGCCCGCTGACGGGTGGGCCCCACCCGTCATCCCCCACCTCCGGCCGAATCCGGCCGGAACTCCGCAACCGCCGCGCGCCTTCTCCGCCCCGGTCTCCATCCGTTCCGCCTCCTCCGGGGGATTTGAACCCGCGCCGGCTCTATCTCCAAGCCCTATAAAAGCCGCCGCCCCCTCCCGGTCTCCTCCACCAGCGCCCGCGTCCAAAACCCTAGCCGCCACGAGCTCAAGCGCCGCCGCTGCTTCCCCGCCGTCGCCCGCCGCCTCCGGTGAGCCCCCGTCGACGAGAACCCCCAAAACGGGATCGCCGCACCCTCCTCTCTCTTCTGGTGCAACCCGCGCTTCAAATGGTGCCCCGGAGCGCCGTTTCGGCCAACTCCGGCGACCCGCCGCCGCTCGCCGTCGCGCGCCGCCGCTCGCCGTCGCTCTCTGCCGCTCGCCGCCGCCGCCGCGATGTCGCGGATCACCGCGACCGTCGGATCTTAATCCGACGGCCGGACGCGAGTCAATCAAGATCGCGTACCGGTCAACCGAGCCGCGCCGCGCCGCGCCGCTTTTTCACTTAAGCCCCCGCATTTTCCGCAAATCAACCCGCGGTCCAGATCGCGTTGAAAATATTTACAGATCTGCCCTCGCCTTTTTCGGTTTAACCCTTGAGCTTTCCAGAAATCAACCCGCCGTCCGGGTTTGTTGTTTTTACACGTCAGACCCTCGGTTTATACGCATAATTACGTATAAGCCCTCGGTTTTCGCGGATAGGCCCTGAAACTTTTGTTTTTCTCACAGAAAAGTCCCTGGATCTTGTTTTAATCATATCTTTTGCATCTTAACTCCGTTTTCCGCGTTCTTTATATCCACGTGTTCGTTTTAAAGCGTAGATCATCTTTTCAAGCTTATTTTCTCTGTTCAACTATGTTTGGTGTACTGTTTTCTTACTTTTGCCCATGTTTGCTTGTATGTGCTCGTGTGACGCGTGTAGACGCCCCGCAGTTCGAGGGAGTTGCCGATCAAGCTTTCGAGGAGTACGAACAGCAGGAGCAAGGCCAAGAAGGCAAGTCGTGTCCTTGATCACTACCTTTTGTCCTAAACACCTTTACTTTCTCGTACTCAACATTTATGCTATGCACATATTAAGATTAAATTGATGGGTCCCAATTAAGGTTCGCCTAGATTGATTTACCTTTGTCTTGACCAACCGGTTTACTTTATGTTGGGTAGCTCATGCTTAGTGCTTACTTGGTATATGGTGGTTTAACTAAACACAATGCTTAATCTTGATTTACTTCTGTTATACCTTTCATTAAGACAAGATCATTATTTGTTAATCGGAACATGGAGAACCACCCAGGAAAACAGTGCTACCACAAGACTAAATGGCTCTGGTCTTGGCTGATTAATTAGAAACTCTAGCTTGGGGTTACCTTACCGGCCGGAAGGGCAAGAGGGGAGGCGTTAATGGGATATAGCACTCGCTCTCTTGGGAAGTGGGCTTGGCTAAGACACTATGCCCTCTAGGGGACTGCTATGTTTCGCTTCGACCTGAAACCTTAGCGGGTTACCACATTGCTAGCGAATCTTTGTAAAGGCCTCGTAGCGTCCCTATGCAATTACACCTCGGAAGTGTGGTATGGTGCCTAGCTAGCATCGCATGGTTGGGTCCAAAGTTCTTTTGAACTTTTACGCGACTTGTGGGTAAAGATGTGCCACCTCTGCAGAGTGTTAAACTGATCGATCAGCCGTGCTCACGGTTAAGAGCGGCCTGGACCCTCACATGATAATATTATCGGAAGATGGACTTAACTTGTTATCATTTCATGCATATGTTGTTTACTTTATTTATGATCATGTTTAATTTTGGGTGGTATAAACTTATACTTAGTTAATTGCTAATAAAACTTGACCAACTTAATTAAAAGCGACTGCTAATCATGCCTTAGCCATACCTTGAATTAGCCTTACACTACACTATTCCCCACGACTTGTTGAGTACCAACCATAAGTGTACTCACCCTTGCAAAACCGCTGTTCAGACCAAGTTAATTGGGAAGAGGAGTACTTCCACGACTTCGAGGAGTTCTAGGCGTACGTTCCTTCAGTCAGCTGCCTGTGGAGTCGTCGTCATCTTTGGAGTTCCGCTGCGTAATAATTAGACTTTGTGGTTTATGTGAGACTTTCGGTCATGTAATAATGGTTAATACTCTCTTTATTCGATTTAGCACTGTCTTTGCTATTCACTAATGTCGTACATGTGTGTAACTTGATCCTGGCGCACATGTATTTAATGCACTCGATTTTGTCCTTAAAATCGGGTGTGACAAAAGTGGTACCAGAGCCGTGTTGACTGTAGGACGTTAGCCTAGTTAGAAAATGGTCGTATTTAAGGATTATAATAATCTAGTAGCCATTCCCACCTTTCTTAATTTAAATCTACTTAATTATTCTTAAACTTGATTTGTCTCATCCTTATTGCTATTTTATTATCTAGCTTTGTTCAAAATTTTATTCTAAAAATTTCTTCTTTCTTTCTGTTAGATGGCTCGCACCCGGTTGACCGCACGCAAGAGCACCCGTCCGCCGCGTCATGGCATCGCGCCGTCGCACGCCCCCGTGGATCCTTGGGACGAGGAAGAAGAGGAAGAGATCTTCCAGCATCCGGGGGATGACTCTGACGAGGACGCCGTGACCGGGGAGCAGGAAGTCACGCCGTCACCAGCACCGTCGCCAGCACCGGCGCCCGCTCCTGCACCAGCCCCGACGCCCGTACCGGTCGTCAACTTGACGGATGATGAGCCCGAAGCAGATCCCGAGCCCGAGACATGGATCAAATGGGTGAAGGAAGATTATGGCCAAGGAGTGCAAATGGACGACATACTCAGGTGGACTTGTCACCGCTTGGGGTACGGCATGAGGCCACTCTACAAGTGCTCCCGGTTCACCCACCCTCGCTATCCCACTTTTTGGGAGGTGAAGGTTGTCCTTCGTGAGGAGCACGAAGGAGGATGGGAGGTGAAGGCTATTCACCATGATGTGACCGTAAGGAGGACCATGGAATCCGGCATTGCCGAGGCCGTCAGGAGGGCACTTGAGGTCGTCTCCCACAAGGAACGGCCGCGACTGCAGCACACTTACCATCGGTTCCTTCCATACCGAGCTAGTGGGGAGGCAAGAACCTTCATCGCTACTAATGATGGGGTTGACATGGCTACAGACTTCCTTCGCAAGTACACGTCGGCAGCTCTCACCGCATTGAATGAAGCAAACAACCACATCCAGGAGCTTCAGCAGGAGGTTCAGGAACTCCGGTGGGAGAGGGATGCGAATATGGCTGCCGCGACGGGAGCACCGCCGCCGCAGGAGTTTGCTGTTCATCCCGCTTCGTCGCCGTCGCCTAAGCGTCCCCGCTACGACTCGCCCGGCACCGCCGCAGAAGACCTCTAGGAAATTAGGAGTGTTTTAGTTTAATTTCTTGCAATCGTTAGACGTCGTTCGAGTGTGTTAGTTAAAGTGTGCTTAGATGATTGGTTTTGTGATACATGTTTGAGTTGGATTTTGTAATGAGTGCGGTATGTGGGGCAATTGCCACACGATACTGGTCTTAATAAATAAAGTGCTTAGTTGGGTTTTATTTCTGTTCTAAATCAGTATTTAATCTTCCTTAATCATGATCTACCATCTGTCTAAATCCATCCACCGTGCAAGCTAAGCGACATACAATTCTGTTCTCGACATTAACTGACACGCCAGTACTGTTTTATTTATATCTCGAGCTACAGAAGTCCAAATGACGTGAAACCAGTGGGGTTAGTTTCAGAATTTCGTGGAGTATTTTCTGTACATTTTTCAGAATTTTTGGAGTAACCGTATGGGAGATGTATGCGAATTAGTAAAGCAATCAGAATCTGAAACTGTCAACCGACACTGTCAGCTTGTTAATTTTATAACTCGAGATCCAGAAGTTCGATTGAGACGATTCCAGTTGGGTTGGATCACAAATTTAATAAGTTACGACTTGGAAAATTTTCAGAATTTGTGGACACTTCTTCTGACGGCCACACCTAATTAAATGGAGCTAACAGAATCTGTTTTACTTTTACATCTTGTCGCTTTATCTTTCTCAGTTATTCTTTCACACATCTATCTAAATCTATTGTCTCTAACGCTCAGATGGTAAACACCAGGTCCGGATCAGGAGTTTACCGTCCCGCAGTGCCTCGCCTCAGGGACAACAGCAGCAATCCCAACACCGCTCCGCAACAGGATCAGCAAGCACCTGTAGGGATGGAGCAGTTTCTAGCAGCTCAGACTCAGCTTCTCGCCGGACTGACCAACACCGTGGCAGCTTTACAAGCTCAGCTGAATAATAATAACAACAACAACAACCAGCAGCAGCCGCCGCCAAGGGACAGGCACAGGGAGTTCATGAGCCACAAGCCCCCGACGTTCTCACATTCTCCGGATCCGTTAGATGCTGATGATTGGCTGAAAACGGTGGAGAAGATGCTGAATATCGCCCAGTGTACTGACAGGGAGAAGGTCCTGTATGCTTCAGGACGCCTAGAAGGGCCAGCTGCTGATTGGTGGGATGCTTACACCGCCGCACATGCCAATGCTAATGGCATTACCTGGGATGAATTCCGGACTAGCTTCAGAAGTCATCATATTCCTTCTGGGTTAATGAAGCTTAAAAAGAAGGAGTTCCTTGCTCTTAAGCAGGGGAACATGACAGTGGCAGAGTACAGGGACAAGTTCGTCCAGTTGTCCCGATATGCTCCCGAGGATGTTGCTGATGATGAGCAGAAGCAGGAGCTGTTCTTGGATGGATTGATTGGGCCACTCCAATATCAGCTTATGTCGCACACCTTCCCCAGTTTCCAGAAGATGCTCGACAAGGCAATTGGCCTGGAACACAAGAGGAACGAGCTCGGGGAGATGAAGAGGAAATTTAATTCCCAGTCGTCTTCAGGAAGCAACACTCGCCCTCGCTTTGCTCCACAGCAAGGGACGCCGTTCCGCGCAGGGGGTCCGAGTGGGAATTATGGGCAGCAGTCATTCCAGCGCCCCGCTCAGCAGTCATTCCAGCGCCCCAGCCCGCAGTTCCAGCGTCCAGGGATGTAGACTATGCATGCTCCGCGCCCTAGCTTTCCGCAGAGCCGCCAGATGACACCTGCAGGCGCTCCAGTGAGGCCTAATGCTCCCGGGGGTAACACTTGCTACAAGTGTGGTGAAGTTGGCCACTATGCCAACGCTTGTCCCAAGAGGAGTGTGCCTTCTACCCCTGTGCAGAATAATAACACCCCTCGGCAGAACCCACAGGCGCAGCAGTCCAGGAATGTGAACCAGACCCCGCAGCGCGCGCAAGGACAGCAGAACTTTGTGCGTGGCAAGCTAAACCACGTGGATGTGGATACCGCTCAGGAGGCTCCAGACGTTGTGCTCGGTATGTTTCTTGTCAACTCAGCACCCGCCTCAGTATTATTTGATTCTGGAGCATCCCATTCTTTCATTACTGCACAGTACGTAGCTAAGCATAACATACCCATAAGTACCATGCCACGCCACATGCTAGTCAGTTCACCAGGGGGAAACATGAAAGCATCATATCGATGTAACCAAGTGAACCTCAAGATAATCGGCAGAGATTTCCCGGCTAATCTTATAGTATTGGAATCAAGTGGAATTGATGTGATACTCGGTATGGGATGGTTGAGCAAGTTCGATGCAGTGATACAGTGTGCAAAAAGGTCGGTTCTTCTCACAAGCCCAGCAGGGGAAAGAATTGAATTTGTGGCTACTACACCTTCAGCAGCAGATTGTGCAGTTAATCAGTTGGCTGGAAAATCCTTGGAAGATATCAAAGTGGTGTGTGACTACCCGGATGTGTTCCCCGACGATTTACCAGGTATGCCACCTGACCGCGACATTGAATTTGCTATTGATCTTTTACCTGGTACTGCACCTATCTCCAAACGTCCTTATAGAATGTCGGTTGAACAATTAAAAGAATTGAAACAACAACTAGAGGAATTATCAGCAAAACAGTTTATTCGGCCTAGTTCATCACCATGGGGAGCACCGGTTATCTTTGTGCCAAAGAAGGACGGTACTCAGAGGATGTGTGTGGATTACAGAGCACTGAACGAGGTGACCGTCAAGAACAAGTACCCATTGCCTCGCATTGAGGATTTGTTCAATCAGATGAGAGGAGCCAAGGTATTCTCCAAGATTGATTTGCGATCGGGATATCATCAGATGAAGATCAGGCCGTCTGACATACCCAAGACCGCTTTTACTTCCAGATATGGTCTCTTCGAGTACACGGTAATGTCGTTCGGGCTGACAAATGCTCCAGCTTACTTCATGTATCTGATGAATAAGGTATTTATGGAGTACCTGGATAAGTTCGTCGTGGTGTTCATTGATGATATTATGATTTACTCCAAGAGTGAGGAAGAACATGAGGAACACTTGAGGTTAGTGCTTCAGAAATTGAGGGAACATCAGTTGTATGCGAAATTCAGCAAGTGTGAGTTCTGGATAAAGGAAGTCTCTTTCCTTGGTCATATCATCTCCGATGGTGGAATTTCAGTGGATCCAGGCAAGGTTAGGGATGTCTTGAAGTGGAATCCGCCGCAGACAGTAACTGAGATCAGGAGCTTTCTCGGACTTGCAGGCTATTACTGCAGATTCATTGAGGGATTCTCCAAGATAGTAAAGCCCCTCACTACGCTACTAGAAAAAGGAAGGGAATTCAAATGGACAGAGGCATGTCAGGCAAGTTTCGAGGAACTGAAGAAGAGGTTGACCACAGCTCCAGTATTGGTAATGCCAGATCTACATAAGGGGTTCGACATATATTGTGATGCATCTCGACAGGGTTTAGGCTGTGTTCTGATGCAGGAAGGTCATGTGATCGCCTATGCTTCCAGGCAATTGAGGAAACATGAGCAGAATTATCCGACTCATGATCTGGAGTTAGCTGCCGTGGTTCATGCCTTGAAGATTTGGAGACACTACATTCTGGGGACTAAGTGTCAGATCTATACTGATCACAAGAGTCTCAAGTACATCTTCACTCAGAAGGACCTTAATCTGAGACAGCGACGATGGTTAGAGCTCATCAATGATTATGATCTGGAGATTCATTATCATCCTGGTAAGGCTAACCTGGTTGCAGACGCTTTAAGTCGGAAGGGTCATGTTAACTTAGCCTTAGCATTCCAGCTACCTGACGAGTTGATGAAAGAATTTGAGAGGCTCAACTTGAGCGTCGTTGCACATACTGAGGGAGCAACGATGGAAGTGGAGTCGACTCTAGAGCAAGAGATACGGGCAGGACAGCTTGAGGATGCCAAGGTCAAGGAAACTAAGGAGATGGTAAAGGAAGGAAGAGCCACTGACTTCACGGAAGACTCTCAGGGAACCTTATGGGTCAAAGGAAGGATTTGGGTACCCGATGTGGGAAATCTCCGAGAGGTGATCTTGAAAGAAGCTCACGATTCTGCTTATTCCATCCACCCCGGCAGTTCAAGATGTATCAAGATCTTAAGCAGAAGTATTGGTGGCCCGGAATGAAGAAAGATGTAGCTGCACATGTAGCCATTTGCGACATATGTCAAAAGGTCAAGGCTGAACATCAGAGGCCAGCTGGGTTACTTCAGCCATTGAAGGTGCCGGAATGGAAGTGGGAAGAAATTGGGATGGATTTCATTGTGGGTTTGCCTCGCACCCGAGATGGGTATGACTCTATATGGGTCATCGTGGATCGATTGACCAAAGTAGCTCACTTCATACCGGTAAGGACTACTTACACCGGATCCAAGCTAGCAGAGTTGTATATGGCAAGGATTGTGTGTTTACATGGTGTGCCTAAGAAGATTGTGTCTGACCGAGGTACTCAGTTCACGTCACGCTTTTGGCAGAAATTGCATGAATCTCTAGGCACAAGGTTGAATTTCAGTTCCGCTTATCATCCTCAGACAGATGGACAGACCGAGAGGACCAATCAAATATTGGAGGATATGTTAAGAGCATGTGCACTGGAGCATGGAGGTAGTTGGGACAAGAGTCTACCTTATGCAGAGTTCTCCTATAATAACAGTTATCAAGCCAGTCTCAAAATGTCACCATTTGAGGCTTTATATGGCAGAAAGTGCCGAACACCCCTTTATTGGAGTGAAACAGGAGAGAGTCAGCTATTCGGGCCAGAAATTATACAAGAGGCAGAAAGACAGGTCCAGATTATCCGAGAAAACTTGAGGACTGCTCAGTCTCGACAGAAGAGTTATGCTGACACCAGGAGAAGAGAATTGACCTTTGAGGTAGGTGATTATGTGTATCTCAAGGTATCGCCCATCAGGGGTATGCGCAGATTCAAGGTCAAAGGGAAGTTGTCACCTCGATTCATCGGTCCGTTCAAGATTCTTGAGCGAGTGGGGCAAGTAGCCTATCGACTGGAGTTGCCTAACCAGTTGTCGGATGTACACGATGTGTTCCATATCTCACAGCTTAAGAAGTGCCTCAGAGTTCCCGAGGAACAGTTGCCAATGGAGGGATTGGATGTTCAGGATGATCTCACTTACACGGAACACACCATTAAAATTTTGGATACTATGGAAAGGGTTACAAGAAATCGGACGATCAGAATGTGCAAGGTTCAGTGGACTCACCATACAGAGGACGAGGCAACTTGGGAAAGAGAGGATGAGTTGCAGAAGGAATTTCCCCATCTCTTTGCAGGATCTTCCGAATCTCGAGGACGAGATTCTTCTTAAGGGGGGTAGGATTTGTAACACCCAAAATTTTGAATAATTTAAATTCATTAAAATTTGCTCAAATTAAGGTGTCATTTAATTTCTAGGCATTTAAATTCATTTTCTTTAATTCAATTAATTCATCATAGGATTTATTTGTGCATTCATGCTGGTGCATTTATTTTGATTGCTTGAGTTCGAATCAAAGTTTGAATTTTCAAATTTGAATTCAATTTCCAAATCATTTTCTATTTCTCTTTCTCTTTCTTTTTCTTCTTCTTCCACTGGGCCGCATCTTCCCTTCTTCCCCTTTCTTTTCTTCATTCGGCCCAGCACCCCGCCTCTTTTCTTTTTCCTCTCCGGCCCGCGAAACGCTCCGCCAGCCCCCTTTCCTTTTCCTCCGCAACGGCCCAGCTGCGCCGCCGGCCGCTCGGCCCGCTCCTCCGCTTCCTCGCCTGGCCGGCCCAGCTCTCCACAGCGGCCCGCCGCTTCATCCGCGCCCCGCGGCCCACGAACGCGCGCGCCGGCCCGCGAAGCCGCGTCGCCCCGCCGTTCGCCCGCGCCCGCTGACGGGTGGGCCCCACCCGTCATCCCCCACCTCCGGCCGAATCCGGCCGGAACTCCGCAACCGCCGCGCGCCTTCTCCGCCCCGGTCTCCATCCGTTCCGCCTCCTCCGGGGGATTTGAACCCGCGCCGGCTCTATCTCCAAGCCCTATAAAAGCCGCCGCCCCCTCCCGGTCTCCTCCACCAGCGCCCGCGTCCAAAACCCTAGCCGCCACGAGCTCAAGCGCCGCCGCTGCTTCCCCGCCGTCGCCCGCCGCCTCCGGTGAGCCCCCGTCGACGAGACCACCACAGCTTCGTCAACAATCATCCACAAATCAAGCTAAGTCACATTTTTAATTATTTTCTGGCTTATTTTCCGCATGCGCGCAACACACGCTCTACTCACCGGAGGGCAGCAAACTCTTGCGCACAACACGCACTCTACTCGCCGGAGGGCAGCAAACTCTTGCGCGCAATCACGCTCTCTTTTTTGTCGCAATGCTGACTACTTACTTTTGTCTTCTCTTAATGTCACTACTCTTCTCGAGCAGAACACGCCATAATTCGTGAAAGCCTCGGGTGCACCTGTGACACCTAAATGCTAGCACACATACATGAGACTAAGCTCTCAGCTGTGCACACAGCAATGCCCATACGCGTATACGAGACAAAGCTCTCACACATGCAGTGGCTACGGCTAAATGGGGACTGAGAGCCTAAAACGTAATAGGCTAACTACTCGGGAAGAATATGGCCGAAACAAGAGCATGACACACAATGTTTATATTAATCACTGAATAAATTTCAATAAGTTCAATATTCTATAAATATGCTACATAATGTACGCATCTTTTCTTTCAGGCCACGCCTCGGCGACGACGCTCCAGTATGCTCAACGTACGTCCAAAGGCACAGACTGGTTCCCAAACTCGGGGGCTAAGCGCCAATCAGTACTCGAAAATACTTCCAGTGGCTCAGGTGGCTTCCAAGCATGGGGGCTAAGCGCCAAACACTACTTGACGTGGCTTCTACGGCTCACCTGGCATATAAGCTCGGGGGCTGGACGCCGCAAGACTACTCGGATGATGACTGGAGTGAAGATTTAAGATCCTTGAGTTGATTATTCAATCAATTCAAGGCTCGGGGGCTGATAAGCTACACCCAAGAATTTTTCAAGCCGAAAGAAGATTCAAGATTTTGACCCTTAGCCTGATTCTACGATTCAACCTAAGGCTCGGGGACTACTCCATATGGAGTGCAACTTTCACCGCCCTCCATACATGAAGACTACAATATCAAGTTGATCAAGGCTTTATGCACACCATAGCCTCATGGCAACTTTGAGAAGCTTTGAAGATTCCGCCAGATAAAGTACTCAAGGAGCACCAAGACTACTCGGCAAAAATCTTAAGACTACTCAAAGACTACTGCATTCGACTATGAAGCGCTCGGGGGCTTGACAGGGATAGATCCCCAGTACCCGCAAGGAAGGAAGAAGTTGGACTCCTACTAGGACTCATCCCGTGTACTCCTACTAGGACTCCTCCTTGTAATCTGACTAGGACTCCCGCCCCCTGGAGTATATAAAGGAGGGCGAGGGTACCTAGATCAGGAGAACCACAACAGCGGATCAACTCCTCACACCACAACACCCAAGCGCAGGGCGCAATATACAACACCCCCAAACAGGACGTAGGGTATTACGCTACTCTGGCGGCCCGAACCTGTATAAATCCGTGTCTTGTGTCCTCGCTTTTACCTTCGAGTTCTAGGTCCGGCAATCCCCAACCGACCAATCTACTACCTCGGGTACTCCCTTGGCGGGTTGCCGGTATAAAACACTGACAACCATTGTGCAGACGTGCGTAGGGCGTGTGCGGTAAGCCTCCGCGTATGGACGGCTGACCTGGGGGTCACCTCGTTATCCGTTCCACTTGCTCCCTAAGACCACTACGGATGGTCATTTCTATTCGGGGGGGGGTCGGCGTAGGTGGTATGGTGGAGACTTGGTCGGGAGAACAGGTCACGAATGTCCAATCGTTTGTAGCTTGTCGGGAGAACCTGTCAGGACCACTTGGTCGGGAGTGCTCTAGTCGGGGTTAGGCTACAGTCCCACCTCCGACGAACTGCGTCCGGTTGGAATACCAGTTAAGTTCCCTGGTTGGGAAGCTAGTCGGCAGTTGGCCCGCAGTTTCAGCTTTGTTCGTGTGCGGCTGGGCCGGCTTGAATGCTTGTTGTCTGTTGTGCCCCTTGTTGGGCCAGAGCTCTCTAGAAACGGTCCCGTTGGGGATCACGGGTCTATGGACCCGTCAGGAGCCTCCGAGCCCCTTTGGGGCTTTGTTGAAGCCGCGGAGGGGCTGTCGGTTGGGACGTTTCGCCGAGGGAAGGCACCTGAGGGTGTCGGACATTTTTGTCTTACGCGAGGAACGGTTGGGCCGCATTGAGGGGGCTGACCCAGTACTCGAGGAGATAAGGACGGAGTATGTGTAAAGCCATACCGGCGCCTCGTGGCCCGGTACTTTCCCCTCAATTTTCATCATGCGGTTATTGAGCCATCGTTTCGTGGAGCGGCGCCTTTAACGCGGGGTAGCTGATAAGTCGCCTCAATGTCAGGTGCTTTTACCGCGCATCCATGGGTGCGGAAGGAAACCGCTCCCGGATCGTGGCCATCCGCCCGGCTATAAATAGGGGACTTCTGCGTTCGGAACCCCATGGCTCGAGTTGTAGGCGCCATGGCTTAGGCTGTAGATTCGGTAGGTTTGAGACACCTGCTCTTTGCCCTAGGCGGCTTCGGTTGCTCCATATGACTGCTAGAAGAACTCTCTAATAGGCATTCCTCGTCCCTATCGTAGCCCTCTACTGCACATCTGGAGACCATACTGCAGGAAGAACTCTTGTAGCATGGTCCTGTCGTGGGGTAAGTCGATGGATGAGAGGACGAGGGGGCCGCCTTAGGAGGTTGGGAAGACAGGGCTTCCTCATCCTCATACCCTAGTCCGCCGATCATCAGAGGTCGTTCTCCTCTGTCTCGTCCCTACAGCCTCCTGCACTGGGAGGTGCGGAGGTGCACGTCGAGAAGGCACGAGATGACGGCGTCAGTGCTGGTCCGCTGGGAGTCAGCAAGAGCCAGTTGACCCATAGTATCGGGACGCGATACTCGTACTCCCCCCACGCCTCTTCCCCTCTGTTATTCAGGTTGTCCTGGTTCAAGGAGAAGGCTCTAGGGAACTCCAGAGGTAGCACCATCACTTCCCAAGTTCTTTTATCTCATTCTTCTTTGGGCGTCCCTGGTTCAGAGGGAGAAGATCGAAGGTGATCCGGCATGGACGGGATGATGGGCGAGCTTTCGGGTGCGACTTCCTTGTATGGATTGCGCTTCCCTTGTTTATTCCAGTCCCAAGTTGTAGGGTAGTCCCTAGGTTGTGCTTTCACACTTTGCGTGATATTGTAAAGCCCTCGGGGTCCCATGTTCACATGCTTTGCGTGATATTGTAAAGCTTCTAGCTTATGTTTTCATCTTAATGAAAAAGTTTGTCTTTGAGATGTGATTCGTGTGCCCGTCACGCCCCTGGGGAAGATTGTTATTTGGCTCTCGACGGGACATTTGCCAGAGGCCGCAGGGGCGTGTCAGACGAGTGCTGATGCCAATTCCCAAAGAGATGGCTGGCGTGGGCCGCAGGGGCACGCCGGGCTGTGCAGGGTGTCCAGTTCCTGACAATTCACCCTTAGTCAATATTCCGCTAGGTTCACGCGAGCGGACCCAGTGGGTCTAGCCCCCGAGCCTGCGATTGACTAGAGAGTTGGTCGAAGGCTGAACACTTGAGCATTTCTTTGACCAAAAATGAATCGAGTGGGATCCTGGCCCCTTCCTCTTGGGAATAAGATCTAGCATCGGTTAGGTGTATTTGCATCGGATTGGACGTACCTGCCCCCGTGCGAGTATCGGCATCCAACTCTCGACGGGACGTTTGGCAGAGGCCGCAGGGGCGCGTCAGACGTGTGCTGGCGCCCAGTTCCCAAAGAGATGACTGGTGTGGGCCACAGGGGCACGTTGGGCTGCACAAGATGTCCTGTTCCTGAGGACTCACCCTTAGTCAATATTTCACTAGGTTCATGCAAGCGGACCCAGTGGGTCTAGCCCCCGAGCCTGCGATCGACTGGAGAGTCAGTCGAAGGCTGAACAGTTGAGCGTTTCTTTGACCAAAAATGAATCAAATGGGATTCCGGTCCCTTCCTCCTTGGGAGAAGATCGACCATCAGTCCGGTCTCCGCCAGGTGCGCGCGAGCGCACCCGGTTGGTGTAGCCCCCGAGCCTGCGGCTGTCCGGGGGTCGGTTGTAGGCTGAACACCTGAGCATTCTTTTTTAGGGGCCAAGAACCTAGGTATCTTTGCCCACCAGGAGGACATCGCGATGGTCGAGGTATTTCGTCCTCGTTTGTTCTGATCACAACTTGTGTTGTTGGTCGTACCCCTAAGTCGGGATCTATCGGCCCGAGCCCCCGAGCCCAGTCGAACTCAGATGGCATCAGTCGGGTTTCATGCATCACCCCGTCCTCGGTCTCCACGACTAGAGGGCTAAGCTAACACCGTTTGCCTCGATGGCTTGAGTGGCGCACTCGGTGAGCTTGCTAACGGGCCTGTTCGAGCAGAATCCGGGTTCGTCATTCGTAACGGGGTTGGCATAGCCCGCATGGGGCATTCCGCTGCTCAGGTGGCCCACCTCCCGGCAGATGCCCGAGTTGTTCCGGAGACCGACTCAGGTGGCCCGCTAGCCTCCCCTCGATGGAGATTCTGTGGGCTGGCTCGAGGTCGGGATCGAATGAGAAGGTCGAGATGGTCCCTGACTACTTCTGAGCGGGTCGGGCGAAAGCCACTACGGTCCCATCTGTGTTTTCTCCCCTGGCTCTGTTTGACACGAGGTGGCCTCGAGCCCTCCGCGGGCTGGCCTTCGAACCTCGGTCGGTCGCAGTCCATTTTGGACGAACCGTTATTGCTTTGTGACATGATGCAAAGCAATTGAGATGCAATCGAGTGCAATCATGGGATGTATGTATGATGCGTGAATGTATGCATGTATGATGCGGATGAATGAATGTGATGCTCAGGCCTTGTTTAGTTGCCAAAATTGGGAGTGCCAAAATTACTGTGCCGGCACTGTAGCGTTTCGTTTGTATTTGTGAATTATTGTCCAAACATTGACTAATTAGGCTCAAAAGATTCATCTCGCAAGATACAACAAAACTGTGCAATTAGTTTTTAATTTCATCTACATTTAGTACTCCATGCACGTACCGCAAGTTTGATGTGATGGTGAATCTTCTTTTTGCATAGTGTCAAAGTTGGGAGTTAGGGGTGAACTAAAACAAGGGCTCATTCGTAAAAAGAAAATAGCGGAGAGCCAGTAGCGTTACCTTGGTCGGACGTATCAGGCATCGTTTCTCCTGCGATTTTCAGGATCACGGAGGTTGGGGTATCGTTGCTTACCTCGGCGGTTTCAATTGGCCAGCTTGGGGCACCCTCAGCGGGTGCGCCCGGGTGGAATCCGTACTCGTCGTTCGTGATGAGGACGCGTGTCCTGCATGTTAGGCTTCCACAAATATATATGCTTTAATCACTCTTACCGCCTGATGCTCGATCTGTCCTAGTCGACTTGCATGGCCCGCTGGCCTTGGTTGGGGGAGACTCAGGTGGAGGGTCCCATGCTTCGTCCATCCGGCCCGAGCGCCGTCCGTCCCCGGTTCAGCAAAGGCTTCCATTGGTGGGCCCTTCCGCTTTCTTGCCTTGAAAGGCAAAGGGACGGCTGCATGCGCGCACAGTCAAGGTCGGTGTCCTTCGGTACCGCTGCGGCAGTTGGTAGGCCCCACCTAGGGTCGTGTCCCATCGGGCAGAGGCGCATCCCGTCGGTCACGTCCCGTCCGACAGGACTCCGCACCCTACCCTTTATTTAATAATAGGGGTGTGACGGAGGTCTCCTAGCGCATCCTTTCGCCTTCTTCCCGCCCGCCGTCGCTTCCCCTTTCACCCAGACCTTCCTCGCACGCTGCAGTTGGCTCCGAGAGAGAAGTGAGTAGGAGGAAGGGAAGAGAGACTTACAGATTCGTCCGCCGCCATTCGCGTTCGTGATGTCGAACTGGAGGAGTCCACTGTGAGGGAGGATCTGTTGGAGCATTATGCGCGAAGAGGAGTGCTGCCATCGAAAGCGGTCGCCGGCTGGAGGGCGCCTTTGCCGGGGACCGTCTTTCCAGAGCCCCAGCCTAGCGAATTGGTTTCCTTCCTCCCCTTCCACGAGCGTGGTTTGGGATATCCTACGCATCCATTCCTGCGCGGCCTCCTCTTCCACTGGAGTCTGGAGTTGTAGCATCTCAATCCCACCGGGGTGTTGCACATCGCCGGTTTCGTGGTCCTTTGCGAGGCTTTTCTTGGGACTGAGCCGGATGTAGACTTCTTCGTGAAGTTCTTCTCCAGGCGACCCAGGAGCGAGGGTGCGAGATCGGGACCTCCCGCCCCAGTCGGTGGATTTTCATTGCAGAAAAGGACCGGCAAGAGCTATCCGTCGTACACTCGTACACCCCTACGAATTCCAACCGGGGGTGGCACAGCGATTGGTTCTATATCCGGAACCCGGTCGACGATCCGTTCCCGACGTTCACCGGGGCGAGGCCGTCAAGGGCGGAGAGTTGGTCGTGGGGGCCCGTCAAGGACCGTCGGAACCGCATGGGTGTGCTCGAGTCGACGCTGCAGAGCCACCTCAACGAGAGCCTCACTGGAGTCCAGATTGTCCACACCTTCATCAGTTGGCAGATCGCTCCGCTAGGGTGGAGGATGCGGACGATGTGGCGGTACTCTGGCCTAGGGCTGAGCCGGCAAAAATCGAGGCCCTGTGCCAAACTCTAAAAATGAAGCCTACCTCCCTAAAAAATAAGACTATAAATAAGATATATGATATATCACAATAAGATATATCAAAAACCGTACCTATTTGACTCTTAAAACACTAGATAATCCAGAATCAAAACAAAGATAATGGAACACCTAGATGGATCAATATTATATTAGCCATCACCCATCAATATTGATTAAAATATTGAAAATTAATTGGACCAGATGAATATACCTGATGCGCAACCGCAACCGACAGGCAAAAAGCAAGACTGAAGGGACGCGGTGAAAACTAGGCCTTGTTTAGTTGCGCAATTTTGGAGAACCAAAATCACTGTAGCATACTGTAGCGTTTCGTTTGTATTTATAAATTATTATCAAATATTGACTAATTAGGCTCAAAAGATTCATCTCGCAAAGTACAACAAAACTGTGCAATTAGTTTTTAATTTCATCTACATTCAGTACTCCATGCATGTACCGTAAGTTTGATGTGATGGGAAATCTTCTTTTTGCATAGCCAAAATTAGAATTTTTGAGGAAGTAAACAGGGACCTAAAAAGCAATTGGCCGAATTGCAGGAGTCATGCTGCACCTGACGCCTGATCCGCTGATCGCCTGGAGTCATGCAATGTGAGTAATGACCTTGCGTCTAGTTTGCCAGTCCAGTGAGGGAGCATCATTGTCATGTGAGTTAAAGATCCACCTGTCTAAGGACCCTTTGGGCATATACTCATACACCAAAAGCCTATGTAATTTCTCTGCACAGAAACCGATCAGCCTCACCAGATGAATGTGATGAATGCTGCCGATTGTCTGAACCTCTGCTAAAAATTCTCTCTTACCCTGACCAGCTCGATCCAAACGTTTAACTGCAATTCTTTCTTCGCCATATTGCCCCTCGAAAACAGACCCAAATCCTCCTTCCCCAAGCTTGCACTTGAACTGGTCGGTTGCTTCTTGTAGCTGCTGAAATGTGAACCTAGTTGGCATTCCTGGTAGCTCCCCAAACTCTTCATCCTCTTCCTGCATCTCCTGGTGTCGCTGTTTTCTTAGTTTATATGCAAAGAAAGTGATAAATACCACAAGTACTACCAAAATGCCTATGGAACCTAGAACCACACTTAAAACTCTGCTTCTTGTGAAGGATAATGACCCAGTACCAGTAGGTGCATGAGGATTTGTAGCTGGAGGTGAAGCTGAAATGTCGTTTGAGGGACAGAAGACGACCTGATAGTTGGTGCCTGAGGGACAAGTGAACGTGGTGCTCGAGCTATCATCCCTGGAATAGCTGTATGCATCGGGGCACATCCTTACGAACACCAATGAGTAGGTGGTGGGTTCGCAAGTGTTGTTGCTGTTCCCGATGCAGCAATACTTGTCTTTGTCCTCGAACACCGTGCACGCGCTGTTGCAACCCCCTGGTGCCTTCAAATCTTTTGGGCACTGGGATGTTATGTTGGCTGCGCATCGCGGCCCCCTGCTGCACCCTTGTACTCCCTGTTGTATGTTGGTTGGCATCGGAAGGAAATCCATGGGCACGTTAAAGCCATCGACAAGGGATATGTCGAAGTAATCTGTTGTGTTCCCCACTCCAAGTGTGAACTCAGCAGTTGTGATGGGTGGCTGGCCACTGATTTTGCAAGAGAGCATGCCACCGCAGTCGCCTGTTTGGCACGACCCGTTCCTGCCGCCCTTGAATGAGCAGCCCGTGCGCGGCCACACACGCCCACCTTTGGTGCCAGCCAGCATGTTGAGGATCCATGACTCCCCAGGGTCGAGCTGCCGCCCCCCACCCACTGGCCAAGCAGCCGGCCACACAGTGTAGGGGCATCGGTTGGTGATGTTAAATGTGGAGTCGCCATTGATGGTGACTGGTAGGAGAAGTAGGAAGAGGGGCAGAAGGTGGAGATTCAACGAGGTAACCGTCATGACCATTCGTGTTGTGAATTTCTTGCCTTGGTCTACTTCAATGGAATTCTAGGTACCATG
Source organism: Setaria italica (assembly GCF_000263155.2). NCBI lineage: Eukaryota > Viridiplantae > Streptophyta > Magnoliopsida > Poales > Poaceae > Setaria > Setaria italica. Next base: position 6,643,226 of record NC_028454.1, on the reverse strand, counting down.
GCTGTGGCTTTGTGATCGTGACAAGAAGAAAACAAATGATGGGCGCTAGATAAAGAAGCATTCCAATGTGCAGAAGATTTGTGTGTTGAACTGGTCTATGGTCAATCACAATAATTTGGTCAAGGACCTAACCATATTGAAGAGTGCTCCTGTCCCCTCAGAATAATTTGACTTGGCTGGACTTACTTGTGGAACTTGTTTACATGTTATTTCCAAAGTAGGCTGGACTTACTTGTGGAACTTGTTTACATGTTATTTCCAAAGTACAGCACACTCAAAACTAATTAATAATTACTCTACCTGCAAATTGTTGACTAACAATTTTCTTGTTGAAAACTATGTAAACAAAAGGAGGGTTTATGTCAATAAAATCATCCATCTCATGATACTGCTTATTTCTTAACGTAGTACTCCAGTCAGTTTTAATTGATGTTTCACACTAGCAAGAAAAACTACACGCAAGTCAAATTTGCCGTATGAAATGTCAAATAAAGATGACTGTAGGTAGTATTATGACAGTTTAACAACTTACTAGCATATCAGGTGACTGTATCGAGTGTTTATCTTTCAGAGACCTACAGTTCTGGAGCGACCACCACCGCAATATAGATGATAAGGTGGAGAGGGGGAAAAAAAGCTTCAACACTTACGGCGCATGTTCAAATGCAGACGCGCGGAACCAGCTCCAGGCTTTGGCGCTTTGACTGCCCAACCGTGCCGTCAACTATGGTCCAAGAAGAGGTCTCATTCCTCAAGGAGCTTTGTGATTGTGACGTTGATTATTATGTCTGGAGTTTTCTTCAGGACTGGACTATTATACTTAAACTATAATCTAGCTAGATTGTTTTTTTTTTGAAACAACCTAGGTAGATTATTACAAGCACGAATTTTTTTTATGACACTGATATGCATGGTCAAGCTCTGTAAACCCATGTTGTCATTCGGCATTCGTGCTTGAGGTGAGCATCTCCAGGATCCACTACAACCAGTGGCTTGTGGCTGTGTTTACACATGTGTTATGGAGGTCTGGTGAAGCATGGCTGGTGCATAACTTTCAGATTTTAGAATTGCCAGAGGATGGTCTTTTTCGTCCAGCTGTTCTGCTGTTCTGCTACCAGATTCTTGGCCTCGAATATTTTTGGTCAGCAGTCAGCACTCAGCAGACACTGAAACTGATTGGTCAGCGATCACCATATCCGACACATCTATTCCAACTTCCAGGTCCCAACCATGCATGCACACAATAACGCATTGTTGGCATAGTTCGATGCTTAACACCGCGCGGAGGAAATCCAGTGCCTGGATGAGCTGCCTGGCACACGCAGTTTTCCCAAGACTCAATACAAGCATGCCCTTAGTATCGCAACAAACAAACTTACCCTGACTCCTCGTGATGGCTATTAGCACAAACTAATAAAATGGGCTCATGGCACGACACCAATTGTTGACGCAAGATGGGTTAAACGCACTAGATAGTAAGACTCTTTTTTTAAGGGGGTAAGACACTCTTTTAACAGTACCTTCGATGCTGCGGCGCCACCATTTCAATCTACCATATCAAAATTTAAAACAAAATACTCAAAAAGGATATTAAGGGCACTCTTTCTATGGATCGTGACTGTTACCCTTTATTTTCTTAACGTTGTTTGATCAAAGTAACACGGCCCTCATAGAGGCCCACGCTATCGGCCGAGCTTTGATGGGCTCCTCTTGCTGGGTCATAATCCGTGGGAGCGCAGCCCATTCAACTGTGGATGTCTCAGCCCAGACTCACGGAGCCCATCCATCCGGCCATCATCCCCTTCCTCCCACCGCACACGCGTCCTTCCCGCCGGTGCTCCGACCGGGGCGGCGACGGCCGGGATCTGGATTCTGGACGGTCTGCTCTCCTTCAGTGTTGTGCCGCTATGCCGTGCTGCTGGAGGACCGCTGCTTCTCGTCCTCTCAGGCGCCCCCGGTACGCCGTCAGTCCTCAATCTTCATCGCTCACCAGTCACCAGTTCACCACCATAGGGGGGCCCTTCAGGGCACCTCATCCATCGCCACCTTCCTCCTCTGCATTGCTAAGGTGAGTGTCTCCTGCCTTCCGATTGCTCACTCTCATGGCTTGAGCAATTAGGTCACAGTTAACTCGTTGTGCAACTGTGTAGGAGTTACTCGTTACAAATAATCAAGGTTTGCAATGGAGGTTAATCCCCATAACAGCAAGGCCGCAACAATTTCGTGCTATACGGAAAAGTAGTACACGGCCAACAGGAAGCTTAATTTCAGTAGAAAATCCATGTCTGGAAATATTTAGGAGAATATGCATTATGACACACTTATATACTATTACTGCCTTTTCCCCCTTCAGCATTTTGGAGATTGGGAATCCAACTCCCAATTTGCTTTAAGCCTGTTCATATTATCATTTTGAAACGTTTTATAACTTTCCAAAAGAAAACTGTAAGAAATCCAAACAGGTTTGTGTTACAATGGGAAACCAAACAAAAGAATTAAACTGAGAAGCTAGCACAAGATATAGGGCCTTAGGATTGTAGTGATTTGAAAAAGAAAATACAACAGATAATGGCTTCTCACAGTTAGCCCCATTTCATCTGGGGGCTGATAAATTTGAGGCTTGAGGTGGATCCGAGGAATCTGTATTGCCAGCAATACCAAACATTGTTTGGCTTGTTGCAACAAAGTTATGCTCAATTTTGCTTTCTGCATCCAAGTCACCTTCCAAAACTTTGATCACCTCAGACATTTGAGGCCTTCTTTTTGAATCAATTTGTAAACACCACATTGCAAGTTTCATCATCTCCAATATTTCCTCCCGGTGTGCTCGCATGTCAGTATTGTCCTTTTCAATCAAATCTGCTAACTCATCACTCTTCACCTTTTCTTCCAGTAAGGTTATAAGATGGATGCTTTCTTCAGATTGTGAAGTGTCCAGGTTCTTTCTCCCGCTGATCATTTCCATGACCACAACGCCAAAGCTATAAATATCAGCTTTTTCTGTGATTTGGGAGGTCAACCACTCGGGAGCTAAATATCCAGGTGTGCCTCTCATTCTTGTGATCACTTGGCTCTTATCCCGATCAATGAGCTTGCATAATCCAAAATCAGAAAGTTTAGCATTGAAGTTTTCATCTAAGAGAATATTTTGTGGTTTGACATCTAAATGGGCAATCCTCTTCATGCACTCCTCATGAAGATAAGAGAGACCCTTAGCTATGTGAGTAATAATCTTGCGTCGTGTTTGCCAATCCAGAGGAGCAGTGCTACTGTCATGTCGGTAATAGATCCACTTGTCCAAGGACCCTTTGGGCATGTACTCATATACCAGAAGCCTGTGTGATTTCTCTGCACAGAAGCCGATCAGCCTCACCAAATTGATATGATGAATGTTGCCAATTGTCTGAACCTCTGCCAAAAATTCTCTCTTCCCCTGACCAGCTCCATCCAAACGTTTTACCGCAATCCTTTCCTCCCCGTATCGTCCCTCAAAGACAGACCCAAATCCCCCTTCTCCAAGCTTATCTCTGAATTGACTCGTTGCCTCTTGTAGCTGCTGAAATGTGAACCTTGACGGCGCTCCTAGTAGTTCCCCAAACTCTTCATCCCCTTCCTCCATCTCCTGTTGTTGCCGTGTCCTTAGTTTATATATGAAGAAAGTACTTAATATGACAAGTACAGTCAAACCACCTACGGAAAGAATCACAGCAAAAACTCTTCTCCGTGCAAAGGATGAGGACTTCATGTGTGTTGGCTCAGTTGCAACAGGTGCAGATGGAATCGCAGGCAGAGGCGAAGCCAAAGCTGATATAGGCGGATTTGCAGCTGGAGGCGAAGCCAAAGATGATATGTTTACCGGGGGGCAGAAAATAACCTGGTAGTTGGTCCCCGATGGGCAAGTGAATGTAGTGTCCGAAGTATCCAAGGCGTAGCTAAATGCTTCCGGACACATCCGCTTGAAAAACCCCGAGTAGTTGGTGGGTTCGCAGGTGCTGCTGCCATTGCAGCAGTACTTGTCCTGCTTGAACACCGTGCACGCGTTGTTGCAGCCCCCCGGCGCCTTCAGCTCTTGTGGGCACTGCGGCGTGATGTTGGCTGCGCAGTGAGGCCCCTTGCTGCACCCTTGCTCTCCCTGTCCCTTGGCTGGCACCGGCAGCAAGTCCATGGGTACATTGAATCCGTCGACAAGGGAGATATCGAAGACATCCGTTCCTCCTGGTCCAAAGCCTCCAAAGTTGAACTCGGCAAGCGTGAGGGGCGGCTGACCTTTGCTTGTGCAGGTGAGCATGCCGCCACAATCACCTGTCTTGCATGAGCCTTTACCCGTGCTTTCGAAATCAAATGAGCAGCCTGTGCGTGGCCACACACTTCCTCTGGTGGCGGACTCCATGTCGATGGTCCATGACTTCCCCGGGTTGAGCTGCACGCCGCCGCCCACCGGCACAGCAGCTGGCCACACTGTGTAGGAGCATTGGTTGGTGATGCTTAATGTGGCACCCTTGGTGGTGACTGGTAGGAGTAGGAAGAGAGGCAGCAAGTGCAGAGCACCCGAAAAACACTTCGCTGCCATCTTGTGTCGAGATTGTGGCTGCATTGGTTTACATAAAATTGAATTCTGGGCTGTAGCATGGCTTCTGTGACAGAGGAAGAACAAATCCACGGAACTAGGAAAATAAAACAGATAGGGCCATAGGTGTGAATGGAAGTTTTAGTTTTTCTAAAGATTTGCGTCCTCCCTGTTTAATTGGGCTATGGTCTACAGTCAAGAGTCAACAATAAACGCTGGAAAACTATAGGTCTACTAACAAAGATTGGACTCTTGTGGATTGTGTACTTGTTGCTTTCATTTCCATTTCTGCACAAATTTGATAGGCTCGAATTCTTTATTACAAAATTTTGCACATGCGTTGCTGTTTATGTTGATATAGTGTTAGTATGTTACTATCACATGATTAAGATTTCTTAAGATTTGCAAGTGTATGCAAATCATGTAACTTTATTCAGTCCTAATTCTCTCCAGCCCTTTTGGCGCCATTCACCTAATTCTCTCCAGCCCTTTTGGCGCCATTCAGTTCAGACCACCTTCCACTAGGTTATGAAGTGAAATTGGAATCAAAGCTCTTGCCCAGCACGTACTCCCTACATGGAAGCTGCAGCTATCCAGAGTCCAGGCAGCTGGAACCAGCTCAGGCTCACACGCATTGACTGGCCAACCATGCCGTCAACTATGGGCCAACAAGTCACATTCATCGTATGAATATGCTGTAAAGTGAAGAAGTTATGGGAGGCTATCAGCAGTTGAGTACTGCAGGTTTTCAGACATTGTAGTCTAAAGGGTGTTTGGATAACAGGTGCTAAACTTTAGATGTGTCACATCGGATGTTCGGATGCTAATTAGGAGGGCTAAATATGAGCTAATTATAAAACTAATTGCAGAATCCCTAGGCTAATTTGCAAGATGAATCTATTAAGGCTAATTAATACATCATTAGCAAATGGTTACTGTAGCACAACATTGTCAAATCATGAGCTAATTAGGTTTAATAGATTCGTCTCACGAATTAGACTCCATCGGTGTAATTAGTTTTGCAATTAGATTATATTTAATACTCCTAATTAGTATCAAACATTTGATGTTACAGGTACTAAAGTTTAGCACGCGGAAGCCAGGCCCTTAAGTTTCCATCACGACCGGAGGTAGATTAGTCCTGTCAATTCGGTTCTGTCAAGTTTGTGAACGTTCCTCTCTCCTTTTTAGGTCCCAAGAGGAGTTCTAGAATATTATAGATCTAGATTATTCTGAAAAAATGAAGAGCGTGACAAAAAATACATGCTAGTAAGATGAGAGATCAAATGTCATGGAAATCCAAAACTTAAACATACAAAACAAGTGTCTGCTAAGTAAATGACTTCTCAAGTAGTGTAACGAGGATGGACGCTTTTTTTGCAGGTTCTTGATCAAGACTCAAGAGTGATGCTTGCAGCGCACTGATGACAGATTAGAAAGGAGGAGCTTGTCACGGTAACAGAATGTCAGTATTTAGAGCTATGGAGCTTTTCGAGTTCTATATGGATGGTTGTTTATTTTACGCATAGGTTAAAATGTGGAATAGACTGTGTCTTAAAATTTCTGAATGATATGGAGTTTGAAGTAGAATTTTTCTATTATTAGAAAATAGTAACGGCCACTGTTGCGGTGCAGTTAGCCGCGTCGGAGATGACAAAGCACCCGTGTCCAATCCTACCAGTCGTCGCTATGTTTCATGCTGCTAGACCAGAACTACAAACACGTAAGGTTCAAAGCAATCAGTTCACACTTCGCACTTGGGTGCAGCTCGGTAGCTGAGTCAGCGGACCCACGCTTCCAGGTACGTACGCGTGTTTCATTAAAAAAACAATATTACATCGACCCAGATAGCTGATGACAACACACACAACACCACGTCCCAAATTAGGGAACAACCCACCGCACAACTCTCGAGGACTGCTGCCTTGTACATTTTAGCTTTTCTAATAGGGGAGGTGTGGATGACATGGGCTAAAATTTAGCCCATATCATATCGGATATTTGATACTAATTAGGAGTATTAAATATATACTAATTACAAAACTAATTGTGCAGATGGAGTCTAATTCGCAGACGAATCTATTAAGCCTAATTAGTCCATGGTTTGACAATGTGGTGCTACCATAACCATTTGCTAATGATAGATTAATTAGGCTTAATAGATTCGTCTCGCGAATTAGACTCCTTCTGTACAATTAGTTTTGTAATTAGCTTATGTTTAGTTCTCTTAATTAGCATCCGAACATCCGATGTGACACTGCTAAGTTTAGCACATGGTATTCAAAGACCCCTTAGATCTATAGATTTTATAACTGTAAGCACAACAAATATTAGATAAATAGCAAAGATTATAACTATATGGATGGAGTACAAAGCTTGACGGAACGAAACGCTACTAAATCCGTAATCCAATCCTGGTCAAGGGACGAGCCACCATCCAAACTTGAAAATAAGAGTGCATAATGAAAAGAGCGACCACCTCACCTTCATTAGCAACGAAACGAAGTAAAATCTCATCTTGCACAAGAAATATTTGACTGCTAAAACCAGTCAGGATTTTTTTTAACGAAACAAGCAGGAGAGCCTGATTATATTAAAAAAAAGAATAAACCTGTACCGAGCAAATAACGAAAAAACAACACCGAACGGTTGGATTAGGATATCAACTCACACCGTACCACATCAACACACTACTCAAACTCAACTCAACCACATAACATCAGCCGGTTGGATTGGGACATCAACCGGGTCTCTCTCAACTTTGCTCGGTCGGATTGAAACATCGACACGAGCCTCACAAACACTTTGTTCGGTCGGATTGGGACATTGACCCCAGTCAGATTGAGACGTCGACACGAGCCACCACACAACCAACACCACAGAGTGTATCCTTTTCTTTTAAGAAAGGAAAACAAAAGGCAAGGAAAAAGAAGAAAAACGCGCTTTCGGAAGCAGCCACCGCACCCCAGCCGCATCGCGCCATAGAGTCGCTGGGTGACACCGCCGCCGAACCACACCAAGCGCTGCTGCAGCCGGTCAACTCGCTCCGACCGCACACGCCACCGTAGCTAGGCACCACCGCTGCTGCCGGAAGAGCAGCCGCCGCAGACGCAGTTGCAGCTGCCGGACGAGCAACCGCCGGGGACGCCGTCGCAGTTGGGAAGAACGATCACCACAGTTGAGCCACGCCTCACAGTGGTCGTGGATGCCGCAACAGTCGAGCCATGTCGCACGCCAGCTGCAGTCGCCGCCCTTACGAGGCCACGTCGCGTGCTGGCTGCTGGTGCCATCGTAGCCGTGCCCAGCCGCGCACCCGACGCACGCGTTGCTGTAGCTGGGCTTCGCCGCCGCCGCCGCGTGTCCCCAACACGCCGAGGCTGCCCCAGGGTAGCAGATCCCGCATCCGGGGGTGTGGATCCGGCCATTCATTGGGCAGATTTGGTCGCGGACGGCCGGAACCAACCGCTGCCGCCATGGACGAGGCCAGCCACCAAAGAGAGCGTGAGGGGAGGAAAGGAGAGGAGGTGGTGGTGGAGCCCCGCTAATGCTTTCTTGCGGCCACGCGGGCTTCTAGCTGCCGCTCGGGCGACAACGAGGAGGGGAAGGGGTGCTAGAAGGGGTAGTGGAGCCGGGCTCTAGTGTTCCGCCCGTGTCACCCCGAGGAGGAGCAGGGGCGTGCGTCAAAACTGCATGTTAAAGAATTCAGATATTCAAATTCACGACCCTAGTGAGGGATCCTTGAGATGACATTTTCAGCAAGGACACGACGCTCTAAGTGTCATCGTTGTCGCCCCTCCGATCCTTCGAACAAAGTTTTCACCGCCAAGGATACAGATGTGGATGACTGGATCACCACAATGCCGTAGAAGCATTGGCGTTATAAGATTTAGCTCCGGTGAAGCTTCGTTGGCGTGCTGGCTTTCCTCCGTGAGCGGCGGCCGCCTCCGTCAGGCGCCAGCCGACGGACTCTCTACAGTCTACACTCGCGGCGCGCTTCCGCTTCCGCGAGAGCACGCACGCGGGCCGGTTCGAATTTGACAGCATTGCATGTTTGATTTTGATCAAAGAAACACGGCGCACATAACACATGATTCAAGGCCTCCTTTGGCCTGGATTAAGCTCTGTCAGTAATCAACATGGCCTGGATTCATCGGCTCCGTTATTCTCTTCTCATCATTCAGTTACAAAAGATTGCATTGGCAATTAGCATGGTCACTGATACTTTATTTTGACCACTAAGTATAACCAGTGACAGCAATAATGATGGCATGCTATTTTGGCACTACTTTTAAGGCAAATCTAACTATAAGATTTTCAAATTTCAGCCAAAGTATTCAAAAGAATATTAATGGTACGTTTGGTAAAGTTTCATCTGATTCTAATTCTCTATGGGAGCTGATTCTTTGAGATTCTCTAGCCTAAACTCTTAAAATCAAGATGGAGAATCACCTCACAGAATCAGGAGAAGCTACTTTTTCTAGCTCCCAACCTCTTAGTTCATTTCAGAGAATCACTTTACAGAATCAACAAAGAATCACTTCTTTTTGAAAAACTGTTTGGCAAAGTTCCTGCTGGATTCAGCAGAGAATCAGCTCTGGAAACTCTGCTAAACGCACCTAAGACACTCTTTTATGAGGAGTTGTTTGATCAAAAGTAACACGGCCCTCTTAGAGGCCCACACTATGGGTCAAGCTCTGATGGGCTGCTTGCTGGGTCAGGCTGCCGGCCTGTGCCGGAATGTGCCTCAGCCAGCAGGCCTAATCATTATTTCAAGTAGCCCAGCCCACATCAACTGTGGAGTGTGTGTGTCTCAGCCCAGACTGTCATGGGGACTCGGGGAGAACCGCTTCCTCCCACCGCACACGCGTCCCGGCGGCAGTGCCAGTGCTCCGACAGAGGCGGCGCCGGCGATGGCGGCGATCTGCTCTCCTTGCATGTACTGCCGCTCTGCCGTGCCGCTGGCGGGTCGCTGCTTCTCGTCCTCTCAGGCGCCCCCGGTACGCCGTATGCCGTCGATCCTCACTCCTCACCGGCCACCACGCACGGCACCACCATAGGGGCTAGGGCCCCTGTAGGGCACCTCATCCATCGCCGCCTTCCTTATCTGCATTCATCAAGGTGAGTTTCTCCTGCCTTCCGATTGCTCACTCACATGGCTTGAGATGAGCAATTGTGTAGGATTTATTCGTTACAAATAGTCAAGGTTTGCAATGGAGACCCCACAACAGCAAGGCGGCAACTCTTACGCGCTACACGGAAAAGTAGTACACGGCTAGAACAGGAAACTTAATTTCAGTACAAAATTCATGGCTGGAAATATTTAGGAGAATACTATGCATTATGGCCCCCTTATATACTAGTATTGCTTTTTTACCCCCCTACTTCAGCATTTTGGAGATTGGGATTTAGGAACCCAACTCCCAATTTGCTTTAAGCCTGTTCGTGTTAGCATTTTGAAACGTTTTGTAACTTTCCAAAAAAAAAATGTAAGAACTCCAAACAGATTTGTGTTACAATGGGAAACCAAACAAAAGAATTAAACTGAGAAGCTAACACATAAGGCCTTAGGATTGTAGTAATTTGGAAAAGAAAATACAACAGATAATGGCTTTTCCTAGACACACATATCTTCTGCGCGTAACTTCTCACAGTTATCCCAATTTCATCTTGGGGCTGATAAATATGAGGCTTGAGGTGGGTCTGAGGAACCTGTATTTTCAGAAATACTGAACATTGTTTGACTTGTTGCGACAAATTTATGATCAATATTGCTTTCTGCGTTCATGTGACCTTCCAAGACTTTGATCACCTCGGACATTTGAGGCCTTCTTTTGGGTTCAATTTGTAAACACCACATTGCAAGTTTCATCATGTCCACTATTTCTTGCTTGTGTACTTGCATATCAGTACTGTGCTTGTCAATCAAATCTGCTAACTCATCACTCTTCACTTTTTCTTCCAGTAAGGTAATAAGATGTATGCTCTCTTCAGATCGTGAAGTGTCAAGATTCTTTCTACCGCTGATGATTTCCATGACCACAACGCCAAAGCTATAGACATCGGCTTTTTCTGTGATTTGGGATGTCAACCACTCAGGAGCTAAATATCCAGGTGTGCCTCTCATTCTTGTAATCACTTGGCTCTTATCCCGATCAATGAGCTTACTTAATCCGAAATCAGAAAGTTTAGCATTGAAGTTTTCATCTAAGAGGATGTTTTGTGGTTTGACATCCAAGTGAGCAATCCTCTTCATACACTCCTCATGTAGATAACATAGACCCTTAGCAATGTGAGTAATAACCTTGCGTCTAGTTTGCCAGTCCAGTGAGGGAGCATCATTGTCATGTGAGTTAAAGATCCACCTGTCTAAGGACCCTTTGGGCATATACTCATACACCAAAAGCCTATCTAATTTCTCTGCACAGAAACCGATCAGCCTCACCAGATGAATGTGATGAATGCTGCCGATTGTCTGAACCTCTGCTAAAAATTCTCTCTTACCCTGACCAGCTCGATCCAAACGTTTAACTGCAATTCTTTCTTCGCCATATTGCCCCTCGAAAACAGACCCAAATCCTCCTTCCCCAAGCTTGCACTTGAACTGGTCGGTTGCTTCTTGTAGCTGCTGAAATGTGAACCTAGTTGGCATTCCTGGTAGCTCCCCAAACTCTTCATCCTCTTCCTGCATCTCCTGGTGTCGCTGTTTTCTTAGTTTATATGCAAAGAAAGTGATAAATACCACAAGTACTATCAAACTGCCTATGGAACCTAGAACCGCACTGAAAACTCTGCTTCTTGTGAAGGATGTTGACCCAGTACCAGTAGGTGCATGAGGATTTGTAGCTGGAGGTGAAGCTGAAATGTCGTTTGAGGGACAGAAGACGACCTGATAGTTGGTGCCTGAGGGACAAGTGAACGTGGTGCTCGAGCTATCATCCCTGGAATAGCTGTATGCATCGGGGCACATCCTTACGAACACCAATGAGTAGGTGGTGGGTTCGCAAGTGTTGGTGCCGTTCCCGATGCAGCAATACTTGGCTTTGTCCTCGAACACCGTGCACGCGCTGTTGCAACCCCCTGGTGCCTTCAAATCTTTTGGGCACTGGGATGTTATGTTGGCTGCGCATCGAGGCCCCCTGCTACAACCCTGCGCTCCCAGTCTGTTCGCCGGCACCGGCAGGAAGTCCATGGGCACATTGAAGCCGTCAACCAGGGAGATGTCGAAGTAATCCGTATTGTTGAACTGGGCTAGCGCGAATTCAGCCATTGTGTTGGGTGCCTGACCGTAGCCTGTGCAAGCAAGCACGCCGCTGCAGTCACCTGTCTCGCACCTGCCGTTACCAGCACGGTCGAACGAGCAAGCTGTGCGTGCCCACACACGCCCTCCGGTGGTGCTGGCCGGCATGTTGAGTATCCATGACTCCCCGGGGTCGAGCTGCCGGCCACCGCCAACAGGCATAGCAGCCGGCCACACGGTGTGGGGGCATCGGTTGGTGATGTTAAATGTGGCGCCCCCGGTGGCGGCTGGTAGGAGTAGTAGGAAGAGAGGCAGGAGGTGGAGAGTCCAGGAAGAACTCAGCGCTGTCATCTTGTGTTGTGGATTCCTTGCATTGGCGTGCTTGTTGGTTTTCATTTTGGTTTGTAGCATGGCTCCTCTGGCATGGCGGAGATAGAGGCAATAGATATTTAGATATTCTATTGTTTGCGTGTTGAATCAGTCAGTTGCGTGCAGCCAACCACGTAACACACTGGAGAACTAGAAGACCCAGTGGAAACAGTTTGACACGGGCTGGGACTGGCTTGTTCAACTTGTTTTTGTTTCATCATCAATCATAGGCGCACAAAACTACTGTACCTGCGAGTTGTTCAGTAATACCATTTATCATCTGTCAAGCACCATATGCAAGCGCGAAGTAAAATCTTGCTGAAGCGCATGATAATTCTTACTGCTATAAGACAATATGTCAATATAGCTTATGAGCAGATTATGCAACTCTGTTCAACCTAAACTGCTGCCCTTTTCCTTTCAGATCACCTGCAACTCTAGAGGCAGCACCATTCCTTCCAGATGCAGCCGCGTGGAACGAGGTACAGGGCTCCGGGCTTATACGCCTTGAGTCTGCCAGCTATTGTGCAAAGAAGTCTCACTCGTCACATAATTTTGTGATTGGGATGTCGATTTCGGGAGCGTTTGGATACCAGGGGTTAAACTTTAACCTTGTCACATCGGATGTTCGGATACTAATTAGGAGAATTAAACATAAGCTAATTACAAAACTAATTGCAGAAACCCTAGGCTAAATCGCGAGACGAATCTATTAAGCCTAATTAATCCATCATTAGCGAATGGTTATTTAGCACCACATTATCAAATCATGGACTAATTAGGCTTAATAGATTCGTCTCACGATTTAGCCTAGAGGTTGTGTAATTAGTTTTGTAATTAGTCTAGGTTTAATACTCTTAATTAGTGTCCAAACATTCGATGTGATGGGGAATAAAATTTAGTCCCCTCCTCCCAAACACCCCCTTCCGTGGTTGGACTTTTCGGAAATCGGGAACTAAATATGAATTACTATCATCTTAGCTAGACAAGTTTTTTTTTCTGACAGAACTGTACATTATAATTGTCAAATGAAGCACCGAACCGTGTACCGGGATGAGCAGCTTGGGCCTCTTGATGTTCTGCCTCATTTGGCCACTGTAGTGGGTTGTTAGCTTGTTGCCCTTCCGATATCCGGCCGTTTGTGGACTGTGGAGGCCTGGAGGGTAGGGAGGGAGAGAGGTGCATGATACATGCTCCGTTCCTGGCCGAGGATCGACGCATGGTCCTTTTGAGATCCATGAAACTTGTTCCAAATAGTAGAGAAGAAACGAACACGTCCCACAATATGCACTGTAAAATCGATTCGAAAATTTTGGCGATAATATGATCTTGTATTGCCCTCTGAATCTCTGCCTTCATGCTTAAAATCGATGTCCAGGATTGGGACTGGCTAATTATGTCTTTCAGGATCATGCTATAAAGCGTCCTTCAGATTATTGACAACCTCCATACACGTCTGATGCCAGGACACACCTGGAACTGATATGGGCCATCCTTGTCTTCTACTACTGCGCGCTGCCGAGGCGGCTGATTATTTGCAAAAAGGCCGGTCCACCTATCCAAAGCCCACGTCAAATGTATAGAGTATTGCAGCCCAGAGTAATCTGAATGGAAGAAATAATAGCTCTGCATCCCCTTCCACCGCACGTCCGCACACGCGTCCCGCCGGTACTCCGGCGGCGGCGGCGGCGACCGGCGATATGCCCAAATGTCTTGCAGTAGCGACGGGCCACTGCAGCTTCTACCGTCCCGGCGCCCATGGTGCGCCGTAGATCCTAACCGCATTATAAGGGGGGCCGTGGGGGTACCTGACCTCATCGGTGCCGCCTTCGAGCTTGAGTCTCCTCCGGTCCTCCTTGCAGATTAATCGGTCTGTATTTCTTAGCAACAAGGGGTGATAACCAATATCTTGTCTAGGAGGTAGGAGTTCTTATTTAAGGTTGGCTAATCAGTAATCTCTGTCAATGTTTACAATGGAGATAAATCGCACGAGCAGCAGAAATTTTCGAAGTAAGAAACAGCTTCTTCTACGTTTTACATCCACTCAGTAATCTGTGGTGTTTTGACCACAGTCACTTGGCTCAGCTTTTGCAGAAAGCAAAGCAGAGTACGCCGGTTTACCAGCTTTATATGTTTATATGACTCGTTTCTAGAAGCAAAAGCCTACCCAAGGCACTATATGAGCAGAGGACCTCGATCTACAAGAATTTACATATTCCTTAACATGGTTAAAACAATAATCTGATTGTGAAGAAATGCAGAATCCAGAACACACAAAACACAATGGTAGAATATCAAAATATGATAGACATGAGGCATCATTTGTACATGTTGATAACTGATAGGTACAAAATATCTGAAAGACTGATGTGGTCTCTAGCTTTTGATTCTTGTCTGCTAGCCAAAGGATGAAACAAATGGTTTAGGAGGCATCTTTAGGCTCTGCAAGCTATCAGTTAGCATGTTCACCACTTTTGTCATAGACGGCCGATTCACTGGGTTCCACTGAATGCACCAAAGCGCTACGATAGCTAGCTTCCTCATTATATCTTTCTCCCCTTGTGTTATTTCCCTTATCAGTTCCAGTTCTTGCCCGGTGACTATTTTCTCATATATCCATTCTGGAATGTAAACATCATTATCGTTCTTGGTCTGTGGGTCTGAGCTACTCTCCCCACTCATCATTTCCAATACCACCATGCCGAAGCTGTAAACGTCTGACTTGTATGATACTGTCCCAAAGTTCCGAGAATATATTTCTGGTGCAATGTAGCCCATTGTGCCTCTTGCTGCGGTCAGTGTGACAATGCTTTGATCCCTTGCACACAACTTCGCTAGTCCAAAATCTGAAATCTTTGGTTTAAAACTGTAGTCCAGTAAAATGTTGGAAGGCTTAATGTCGAAATGGAGGATGCGTTGATTGCACCCTTGATGCAGGTACTCAATCCCTTTGGCAATCCCTGTGGCTATGTCAAGCATTCTGTTAGGTGTTAAGTTTTCTTGGCAACAAGTATCAGATGCTCGTGAGAATATATATTTCTCTAGCGATGCATTAGGCATAAATTCATATATTAGAGCACGTCTTGATCCTTCAGAGCAGAAACCTAGAAGCCGGACGACATTGGCATGGTGGATTGTTCCAATGGTTGCAACTTCGTTGATAAATTCTTCTCCTTCTCCTTTTGAGTTCTCCAACACTTTGACTGCTACAGGTACTCCGTTGGATAGGTCACCTTTGTATACGCTTCCAAATCCACCTTGTCCAAGTTTATTATTGAATCGTCTTGTTATCTTCTTCACTTCAGAGAACGTGTATCTTGTTGGTTTTGATGCGCTATAAGTGTTTAGGAACATTTCAACTTTCGAGTGTATCTCTTCGTCATACTTTGATTTTAGGGTGAGATATAATGCAGCAGCCACAATCACTGAAAGAACTAAAATCGTGGCTACTGATGATGTTGCTGAACAAACACAAAGAAGCAAATCAGATAGTCAGATAGAAATCCACTATCCATCACATACTATCTCCTTTATGAATGATAATGTGGCCACTAAAGTTGTAAGCAACAAAAGAAGTCCATTAGTTAAGAGGGTTTTAAATTGCATACCTGCAATGACTTTGACATGTGAGCCTGCAGGCAGGAAAGAGAGAATTAGATTCTGTCAAGTCTTTCTTTTTAGGCAGCATCTACTAAGGTCAGCCAAATCACTGGCCACTGGACCAGTTCACAAACTGGAGCTTGTTCTACCAAAATAGTTGGAGAACTCGCCTCCAGAGATTAAGATAATTCTAAGCACATATCTGACTGCAACACATCTCGAACACTAAACCCATTTGATACGCATTTAGAAAGTATAATAATTTAAATTTTCAGGGGAACAGTTGGTAGGCCTATAAATGTGGAAATGTGTAAGTTGAGGGGACAGATTTTTATTTCGTGCATGTGGGAATATCTTGCAAAGGAGCCAAGTCTGGGTTTTGCATTGTGGTGGTATTTTGGACTGATCTCAGACACCTAATCTTTTCTGTCATTACCTATGACCTCTTTTCAGGGAAATAACAGAATCATTTTACTTGAATCAGAAAAAATGCTCTGTAACAAAAGAATATTCTGCAGCAAAATGCAACAGTGACAACTGGTTGAAATAACTAAGAATTAAATGGAAGACCATATTATGTACTTAGGCCATCTCTATGTGTGTTTCATGCCAAAATCAATAAGAAGTCTATCATAGCATATGATCTTTTGTTCAAGATAAGTTCTCAGTTGCAGGAGGTAGTTAGAAACTTACTGTGCTTCTTACAGAATGCTTGCCTAGTTTCTGAGTGAAATCCACAGTGCCTCCCTCCAATTTCACATTGTTGGCAAACATTGGAAATGTTGGGAACTGACCACTTGAACATCGTCTCACCAAATGCAATGGTTCCTTCTGCAATTTCATTAAGGCGCAACCTAATCCAATTCTTCTTATGGGGCGGTAACCAAATGTCATTGGAAATCACTATGCAGTCCAATGGAAGAACATCCATGGATTGAAGAGAATACACCAAGTATGAAAAATGGCTTGTGTTGCTAAGGCAAGAGATGGGGCCAGCAACAAGATCCTCATTACTTGGTCTGAACTCTGTTGAACAACTCACTAAGGTCACACCATGACCGTACGGTCTATATACATCTGTAGATAGATTGGTGGAGATGATCTTTTGAAGAGGGCACTTGGAGGCTCGAAGTGGGATAACATAAATTGAAGCGTACCTATACTCGATGTCAATCACCTTGCATAAACCAAGATTTGGGTGAAAAAGGATGGTTTCTGCTTCCTTAGAGCAACGCAACTTCATTCCCGGTGCACCACATGATGGAGGACTGGTTTCAAGGCGGAATGGAAACCGAATCTCCGGTCCACCTTCACTACAATAGGATGCTGGGCAGTTTTGGAAGAAGTTTTCATCACTGCTTGCTGTGGCCATTGTGACTCCATAGTTGAGAACCGAGAGCAGTAGAGCTGCAGCTAAAGCATTTGGCATTTCGTGATTCGTGTGGTAGAAATTAGACAGAAGGCAAAGCGATGGTGTTGTACCTCGAAAATTGAGTGTCTCATTGGTTTCACTGACCATCAAATATCTGTTGTGATGGCGGGCCCATTATAGTGGTGGAAGAATTCACTCCATGCCTTCATAAGGTGGAATTTCTTTAGAGGTGCAATACGAGTCAAATAACGTCCTTATCAGTATGGTAGTGAGGTTGGAACGAGTCAGTCAAGTCAACTAAATTAATTTGGGCGGCAGTTCATGACTGGTATGACAGGGGCACTAAGAGTGCAACCTTGCAAATAAGTCTGCAATTATTTTTGTGTGGTACTTGCAATACTATTGAGGTTTGTGCGTGCATGTGAAAAGTCCACATCAGTGGATAACAGTTAGGATGCCATGCTTGACTTTTCTTCCTCCTTGCCCATATGCACCCAAAACATTTTATAGTTTTAACCATTCTGCAACAGTATTAGTGAAGTCACAGATAATTAACCCTGTCCTTTACTCTGGCTTCAACATTCTTCTCTGATCTTGCCTTTGCTAAGCTTCCATGGCTAGCTCCCGTGGGTTTCTTCTCTGTGTTGCCCTGCAAGCATTAGCCATGGCTTCCACACTTTCAGTTCTTCCAATAAACACTGAAGCGATAGATGTTCAAGGGCAAACCTTTTGCCCTTCTTCTTCCTGTGGGTTTCTCCAAGACATTCGATATCCTTTCCGTAAGCAAGGTGATCCACCTGGTTGCGGTTTTTCAGAATACGAGCTGGTTTGTATTGATAACAAGGCTATAATTCACATCAACACTGGAAGATACTTTGTGACTAGCATCTCCTATACTGACAGTACATTCTGGGTTGTTGATGCCAATTTGTATAATAGCAGTTGTCCCATTCCTGAGAGGAACCGACGCCCTTACGCAGATGGTTTGCAGTCCAAAAGCTTCTCCTTGCTGCGTCCTGATGCATTTACTTGGGCTGCCTTTGTGAGTTGTTCAGAGCTGATAGCAAGTGATATTATTCCCTCGTCCACCGGTTTCCTTAGTGATGTTATGTACAAGCCCGTTGATTGCAGGAGTACAAAGAATTCTTTAGTTTATGTTTTCATTACTACAATCACTCCTAGGGTTGGAAACATCAAGCCTTCATGCAGATACTTGTCCATGATTCCTTTGGGTAGTTGGGATGTGATGGCACCAAATAATGCAAGTTTTGAAGATGTTGTAAAATTTATGAGGAATGGATTTGCTGTTAGATTTCCTGTGAAAATTGAAGATCGCCCATACCGTGTCATCATTAACCATTGCCTGAATGATTCAGTGAGGTGAGTCCAAGCTCTGCAGACTGGAGACTTCTATATGGCTCTATTTTGTTTTAAATCTGATTCATATATCAAATGTGCTCATCATAACTTGCAGCTACTTCTACACTCAAATATCTAGTTCAAGCATCCTGAATCAGACTTCTGCCATTGTGGGGATCGACCTCAATTTCTTAAGATGTGTAAACGATGAAACCTACCGAAGTAGACTATTTTGGATTGCGGTGGCCATAATATCTGTTATGGACATTGTGAAGTTCGTGATCGGTATGAGACAATTACATATTCCAGATCATTGAGGTGCATCCTTGCATTCATTTAACTTAAGTCTGCAATCTTTTCTGCGCAGTACTTGCAATACTATCGAGGTTTGTGTTTTCACCATTAGCTGTATTGACCTTCCTCGCCTACAAATATTGGAAAACAAGGATATCCATTGATGCAGTTGAGAAGTTTCTCCAAATGCAACAAGCTCTTAGTCCAACAAGGTACGCCTATACCGACATCACTGCAATCACAGGGCACTTTAGAGAGAAGCTGGGGCAAGGAGGCTATGGGTCTGTGTACAAAGGTGTGCTTCCTGGTAATGTTTTTGTTGCTGTCAAAATGTTGGGCAATTCGTTCTGCAATGGAGATGAGTTTATCAGTGAGGTTTCCACCATCGGAAGTATCCACCATGTCAATGTAGTGCGTCTCGTGGGGTTTTGCGCTGAGGAAATGAGGAGGGCGCTCGTGTATGAGCACATGCCCCGTGGATCGCTTGATAAGTACATCTTCTCATCTGAGCGTAGTTTTTCCTGGGATAAGATTAATGAAATAGCTTTAGGCATTGCCAGAGGAATCAATTACTTGCATGGAGGATGTGATATGCAGATACTGCACTTCGACATCAAGCCACACAATATCCTTTTAGACAACAACTTCACACCTAAAATTGCTGACTTTGGGCTGGCCAAATTATACCCAAGGGACAACAGCTTTGTGCCTGTGAGCGCTGCGCGGGGAACTATTGGGTACATAGCTCCTGAGATGATATCTCGTAACTTCGGTGTCGTTTCCTGCAAATCAGATGTTTACAGCTTCGGGATGCTATTGCTGGAGATGGCTGGGGGGCGAAGGAACTCAGACCAACATGCAGCAAGGAGAAGCCAGGTATACTACCCAGCTTGGGTGTATAATCATCTAACCCGGCAAGAGATAGGGGAGATTTGTGAAGCTTTTAATATCCATGAGGTGGAGAGGAAGCTGTGCATTGTTGGGTTATGGTGCATTCAGATGAAATCACATGATCGACCGACGATGAGTGAGGTCATTGAGATGCTTGAAGCTGGCGTTGATGGTCTCCAGATTCCTCCCGAACCATTCTTCTGTGGGAGTGAGCAAAATTCTGTAACTGGTACTTTCCATCTCTCCTCGGAGTTGAGTGCAATCTCAGAGAATGAGGTTACTGATTCCACAAGATGAGCCCATTGTGCCCCTGTACGTGCGACAAGTAGCTAGAATATGAAATCTGTATTCACGGCTGTAATTGAATGATGCTCAATATTTAATCATTTGCAATGCCATGTAATTTGATTATATGCTGTGATGCTGTGATCCGAGAGATTTGTAGGTATGTGTGACTCCTTTTTTCTAGAATACGCAGGAGAGCTGCGTATCTTTTCATTAAGAACAAAGTTTTGTTACAATGCACACCAACCGGACACACGCACACGGGATAGTGGTAGATGTTCGGTGTTACATGGTTACACGACACAATGGTTACAAAGATCAACAAAAGTACAAAGCTAGCTCCCTAGTGGCTCGGTACTGCCGGCCAACTGAAATGCGTTAGGATGCTAGCCCTGACCGCGCACCAATGCGTCGCTTCCTCCGCTATAACTCGGGTCAGCTCTGCGGGATTCTTCTCTGCTGCACGATCAAAGACGCGAATGTTGAGATTCGCCGTATCCATGGAACCTGATCACGACCGGTTGTGTTGCTTGCCGCGCCGGTGGTCACACGCTCACCGTTCTAGCGCTGCTCGCAATCTGCATGAGTTGATCATCAGTCAGATCGTTAGCTAGTGGAAAGATGTCCTATAGCGCTGTAAAATGTTGCGGCTGCATCGTTGTCTTTAGAAACTTGTCAAAATCTTTTGCGGCGACATGGTCGGCATCTGCATCGCGATCGATTATCCCTTATTTGCGCATGGCGAGCACCTCGCCCTTCTTCTTCTTTGAAGGTCGAACAGTGATGTTCAACGGCTTGCTGGTGAGGCGGCCGCTTCGTCTTGGCGTCGGCGCCGTGCTCTCAGCTGGCGCCCTGGCTGGCGGCCTATCCACGAGAGGGAGCTGTATTGCTAGACGGACGGAGCTTATGAAAGCCGTTGTCTTTTCTTTGGCAATCGTGGAGGAGCCTGGCGCCGCCGTCGGCGTTCCGGGAGGCGCCGCTGTCAGTAGTGGGGTGGCCTGAGCAGCGGTTAGAGTCCGTGGCGTGTTCTTGAAGCGCTTCGTGATTGCGACGCCGTCGGCCCCCGGTTCGCCAAGGGTGTCCAGGAATCATTCTCCGTGGGCGCCTGCGGGGATGGCTGACCGGCTTCAACGTGCCTTTCGCGTTCCGCACCACAACGTGCCCGGCGGCAGTATGTGTGACTCCTATGATGAATAAGAGTGCGGTGCGAATTACATGTATACTTCCATATGATGTGACCCTGGCTGCCATTGGCTCTGAATTCATAATTTTGGGAGGAATCGGAACGGCCTAGCAAGTTGCATAGCTTGGCTCTGTTCGAACTTGGTACTTTTTTCAGCTTCAATGGAACTCCAATCAGAGGTTGTTATAATCATTATTAATTCTGTTAATTTAGATGTGCCGATCTTTTCTCTTTCTCCTTTCACTTTCTTCTTCACAATGTACGGATAATCCTAGTTCCTCATAGATAGGTTCAATTTTTTTATTAAAAAAACATTCGTTGCTACTATCAGAAGTTAAGAAAACGGTTCTGAAGGAAAGCGATTAAGAGAAAGCTAGAGGTATTCGTCATATTTCCGATCAAGGAGGAAAAGTATAAAAACTCGAAAGGTGGTTGCGTGTGGATGGACCGTTTACTCTCTGACGTATTGAGGTACAAGTCCAGTCAACGGTTGGTGATGGTCATTGGATTTTATTTTATTTTATTTTATTGCGGTGCTGCTAGCGATCGACGTCGGAGATGACAAAGCAGAAAGCACCAGTGTCCAATCCTACCAATCGTCGCAAAAGACCAGGACTACAATTACAAACACCTTGCATCTGGGTAGTTGACTCATCGCTTCCAAGTAAAGTACCAATCAAGAGTAAGAGTCCAGCCAACCAATGTTGACCAAGAGCTAGCGCTTTCAGAGCAAGAAATCGCCGCCAGCTTTCACCGCAACACGGCAACTCTTCCCTATCAATGAAATAGGCACAATCTCGAACTATTCGTTCAAAAAAAAGATTGATTGATCAGGGATGCAGCCACAGTCTCATTCAACCGCCTGGTGGAATTTGTCAATCTTTGGAGGGCCCTAGCTACGTGACTAATCTCTCCAGCAGAACGTCCAAGCAGATAGCGTAACTTGGAAGAGGTAGGGGGAATCATCTGGAAATTATGAGGGCTTGCGAAATGCAAGTTTATTTTCTTCAGGAACCGATTTTAGACCTCGGAAAACTCGGATCATCGTGCGACTGCGAAGCGTGTTGCTGGGGCTTGGGATCGCAACCCATCACGCCTCGCTGGACGTGCCTCATCGCTGCAGATGGGGTCGTGGAGTAGGAGGAGCCCGTTCATGCATGGAAGTAGGGCAGCAGCCCACCGGGCGGGGGTGATCCATTACACTTTAGCCGAGCCTTTTCGGTGGGCTACAGATTGCTTGTACTTGTGGGCCTAACTGAGGCCGATCGGTCCACCTTGTTAAAGCCCAGCTCAATAGCAGATTGTGGGATCACCCCTTTCCTCCAACTACGGCCACCGCGTACAATTCCCGGCGGTGCTCAAGTGCTCCGTGCGCCGTTACCGCCATCGCCGAGGCGATCTAGTCATCTGGACGGTGTACCCGATGGCTTAATGACAATATAGTTATTAGATTAAATGTATTTGGAAGATGTATTTTTTAGGTACTTTATAGGGTCCAAGGATGAATTACAAATCATCAAAATGAGAAGAAAAAGAAAGATTTAGAAAAATTCTATGGCATCCAAATGATGGTAATGAAGACGGGATAAAGACACGTGAAGATTTGAAGCCTGCTAGAAATATGCACCAACATATTCCACCGATTTATACTCTAGGAACAGTAATCATCACCGATGCAGTCGGTGACCACAGGCAGGGTCAAGATAGGCGCGTGCATGGTTACCACCAATTCATACTTTGGTACCAGTAACCATCACCGATTCAGTCGGTGACCACAGGCAGGGCCAAGGTAGGCGCATGCACTGTTACCACCGATTCATACTTTGGTAAGTCAGTGATCGTCGGATCGGCTCATCATCGGCTCAAAATCGGTTCTGGAAGGTTTGTAGTATAATTTATGCCCCACCGATTCATACAGTGGCTACAGTAACCATGACAACAAATGAGTCGGTGATACGCATAAAGTTACCACGGCTAGTTCTTAGTTGGGGCTATATAGATCCCCTTGCCGAGCTATTTAGTTATTTAAGGGGTGTTAGAGTTTGGAGAAGCTATTATTCATCAAAGTGCTAAAGAGAATATTAAGGCAATTAGCATAAAGCTTAGGTCTTTGTTAGTGCTAGTTTAGGCCTATTAGCATTGCTTTAGGATTTAGCCTAGAGTTAGGCGAGATTTGCACACCTCCTTTGTATCAGTGCTTGCACGCACTAAGAGTTGTAAATCCAGAGCTTATAGGTCTTGAGAGACCCTCCAACCTTGTGGAGTGGCCGTCGGTGCTTGTGAGAGGGAGGAGAGGCTCTCGACGTTTTGCCGAAGCTCTACCAAGTGAAGAGCGGCAAGGAGCATCCGGAAGAGGCTAGGAGGAGACCCACCTACGTGTGGGGAAGGACCGTCAGCTATCCTACGGAGTTACTTGACTTGGGGGTTTATGCCCTCGTGCAGGCATTCCCTTTGAGAGGGACTCCAACAACAAGGACTAGTGGAAACATTTGCTTTATTTCCTATACCTCGGATAAAATCGTCATATCGCCACGCCCGAAGTTTGCCTTCTCTACCTCATTTACCTTCCTCATTTCTTATTTTACTTACTTTTCGCGTTTACTTTTTCTAAAATTGCCATATGTAGTTTATACGATTAGAATCTAGGGTGCAAAACTCTTTCAACACATAGAAAAACCTAGTGCACGTCTAGATAGAAATTGAAATAAGTTTTTATAAATGTTTGGAATCTTAGATTTTAGAACATCCAATTCACCCCTTTTTAGTGTCACAGTCCCTTCACCCTTGCTGCGGGATTTTTCTTATACCATCCTTAATAATGGCGCAATCTCACATCCCATTCTCCATTTCTCCTTACTCCTTAGCGATTTGATTGCCGCCGTAGAGAGATCAGAGATGACTTGGTTGCCAATTTGAGACGGTAGGTATGGTCTTCTTTTTTCATCTTGTTCCCCAAGTACAACAAAAGGTAAGAAAATGCTCATCCAAACTCCACGGATTGCGCACAGTACAACACTTCCATTAACAAGGGCAAGAGCAATATGAGAGGGAATCTTCTCAAGAGCCAAATTGACTGATCCTGATTCTTGCATTGCACATGTATAGATGATCTAATGCACATAGGAGGCTATAAGCTACTGCCAACGGTACCTTTTAGTTCATATGATCAGGAGATGTCGTGTCACCAAACTTCGTAGTTTAGCAATGCTTTCAGCTTTTTCTCATTGGTTTGTTTACTAGATTTAGGCCGCAAGCTTTTGTCTTGACGAAGAGCAGGTTTGCCACCTGGAAGCAATTGCATAAATTCTATTTGCCTTCTTTTTTCCCATGAAAAATTGATGGTTGCTAGCGTGTCTATGATGCTTCATATGGACTCCGTAATATTTTCAGTTCATAAAATAAGTCTGCAGCATATCTTGGTCGTTCATTGCTAGATCAGAATTGCAATGGGTTTATAGCATAGGAACAATAGGAAAAAAAAATCTCAACCAACTCCGTTACCACTTTCAATTACATAAGTACAAAGAGAGGATTCACTGTGGTTATCCATCTGTAAGTGGAACAAACACTAGAGGGATTTCGCATAAGAACGGGAATTGGGAAGCACTCTCCAATCTGAACTCATATTGTTGGAGAAGATAACTTTTGGGCTACACCGAATTTCTTTACTGACTTGCCAATTTTGGGAGAAGATAACTCCTCTTGAACAACACAACAAACAATGCCCGTTGGACTAGTTTCTATCTGGTGACAGGGGTTGCATGCCGTGATCCTGAGAAATGGAAGATTGGTGATGGCTATTACCGGAGACTGGAGCCGGTGGTTGCTCCCCTTGCTCTCGCTTACCCATGTACTCTGCTGCTGTAAAATCAGTAGAATGTAAGGTGCCATTCAATATGCAGCAGAAACAAATGCTACATAGTTTTTGCATACGAACTGGAAACCAAATCTGAAAATCATGATATTTGAACTGAATCTTGGTACCAGTTGTTCTCCTAGAGCAACTGGATGTACTCCAATTACAATAGGTACTCTTTCTTTTTTTCTTGGAGAAAATTGGGGTGATTAATATAGCTAGTTGGGTAGTAGGCTTGGTAATAAGTGCAGAACATGATCATTCGATTATGGTGCCACAGGACACAATAAAGGAGAAGAAAGACTGTTTCAAGTTTGAAAAACACAATGACGTTGAGATGCCACACCGCTTGAACTAGTCATTGTCTGGAAGGATGGAAGCTGAATGAGGACTCCCGCTGGAGGTTGGCGCCGGAGGTGGCATGACATCCACTCGCCCACCCATGTTCACTGGTACTGTAAGTTTAGTAGAACGTGAGCTGATGTTTGGCATTCCCTAGAAAAAAATCCTTGAAAAAATGGTTGCTATTGCTACTCTACACTACAGATAGCTAAGAACTGTTTTTGGCGATGCGCTGAATACTGAAATTTCTCTTAATTTCATAAATGGAGATACTGATGAACAGAGTGAGACTGGAAAGCGCACGATGCTTCGGTATGGAAAATGGCAAGGATCCAAGGACAATAGTGATGCTGAAAGCAAAGGGTGACCAAAGAAATTAGACCATGCAATAAAAAGGCGACAGTGTTGTTACCACCTGTGAGGAAGCCGATGAGCATCACAGCAAGGACGACCACGGACATCAGTACCGGGAGGAGCTTATGGTTGAGGAACAAGCACCAGCTCCTCTGCTGCTTCATCTCCTCTCTGTGCTTTGTAGAGCGATTCTTCATTCCTTTTGCCTTTCAGGAGAGCAGCTCATTTACTAGTATCACTCTATCATGTACGTACACCAAGTGTGCTAGGAGTTTCACCTCTGCTGTGTTGAGACCACTCTTCTCTATCTTTTTTTTTTAAAAAAAAATGAACAGGCAGGAGAGCTGCCTATTGTATATTGAACTAATGAGAAAGAAAAGCACTCATCTTGATCTGAGCCGTTGTGTAATTAACCACAGGATAGTTGGGTTAATAGTTTTGGAAGTCTGACTAGCTGGCTTAGCTTCTGGGATCTAGTGAGCATCTTGGTTTACATAGACGCTGCACGTGTGACACATTCATGGCAGTATCGAACCGAATCAAGATGCACGAATTGTGTGTTGCTCTGCTGTAATATTTCCCCGTTTCAATGAGCACAGTTACAATGTCGAATCTCTGGCTACAATTAACTAGAAGATGCAAAGTCAACTTGATTACACGACAGGTTGACAACGTTACAGAGGAAGCAGACGTGTTAAAGTACGGTTTATTCCTGAAGATTAACGATGGACCACGAACCCAAAATGATTCGTGCTGTCGAACTCACGAACTGGTTTGTTTTATTGTGTTGGTGTATTCTCAAGACCGAGAGAAGTTATAGGTTCTTTTCCATGACACTTGTCGAGCATGGATGAGTTGACATGTGAGATGCAATATTTGGTTACTAAATTGTTTAGAACAAGAAACACATATACTTTCTCATTTCCTTTTACAAGATGTATTAGGATTTTGAAAACTTTTTTAAAATATGCTGTCACCGCCAATTAACTACATATTATTAATCCGCATTAAAAAAATATGGTAATACAACTTTATATACTATAAATAAATGTGTATTATCTGACTAACTGTCAATGAAAATTTACAAAGTTTGATATTTTCGACTCCTAACATGCATTATATTTCGAAACAGATGGGAGTTGAGCATCCTGTGATTGTAACTTCCCTCTGACCCACATGTCAAGGAAATTAAGTTATATCGGAGGAACCGGTCCCCTGTGTGCAAGAGTCAAGTTGCTAAACGCCGTCGTCGGAGGGTTGAAGGACCTTGTGGGTTGATGTGGGGGTGCCGATGGAGGTTTGCCGGGCCTAAAGGGTGGATGTGGGTGTGGAGACGGAGGTGGCGGAGGCTGCCTGGACCCTGCGTGTACGTCATAATTAACAAATAATCAGTACATGCAAATCAGGTCAATTGTATAGTGAACTGAAGGCGCAGCCACACCACACACACACCTGCCACCACAAGCTCAACGTGGGTGGTGAGAAGGACGATCATGGGTAGGGCTGCGAGGATCATTTCTGCCGCTGGCCTGTAAATTTGTGGGTGCATCAGAGGTTGTGGTGAGTACGCGGTGACACGCTGCCCTTTTATAACGTGTATCCAGGAGATCGATGCCAGGACCCAGCTCGCATCCATCGCTTGCCAGTGTGCAATGCACCAAATTAAAGCTAAAAAGTGTAGTGGCGTGGTGTCAAACTCTGCGTGCTTGCCAAACTTTGACTTGACCGCTTGGCTGGTAAGGACTACCGTCAAGGCGTACGTCAACCATATGGAGTTTGGATTCTAAAACTGAGGGGGGCCAAACAAAGCGGCGTTGTTCGAATTTGAGTGGAATGGGTTCAGCTGGCAAACTTTCTACACACGTCACAAATGGTCTCGAGCCTCCCGCGCGCTAAGCTTCGCGACCCTTCATGAGAGCTCGTCGTTCGTCCCATCGGTTCTTCACGCAGCCGTTCGCATCCGCCTCTACATCCATCTAACCAGCGGCGCCGGTGCCACTTCTCCGTGTCGGGCCCTGGCTCCCCGCGGTTGCGTCCCGGCCTCTCCGTTCACGAGCGCAGGAGCGTCCGCAGGCCCGCGGCGGGAGCCCCTGCAAGACAGCCAAGTCGTCCCCTGGATGAACGATTGCCGCGATCGACGAGCTCCTCTTCACCAGGAACAACGTCACCGTTTCTCATCTTCTTCCTTTCCTGCCTCCTCATACTATCCACTAACTCATCTCGTAACCAGCATGATATCTCTGATGTAAAGGGTATGAACAGTCCGTGGGGAAAAATAACGGCCTCCACGTTCAATAAATGAGTCTCCGTTAGCTGAAAAAAACGGACACCATCAACTGAGAAGCTATTCTGTCTGGAAAATGCAAGCACCATGACAGTCAAATTTCGTCACAAATCACAAAATCGTCACAGATTGACGCAATCCGTGACGTTTCTAAACCGTTATAGAATAACCTTGAGCCTGTGCAACCCAACCTAGGTCCAGTATTAGTGACGAAAATAAACATCACGAACAATTGCCACGTGGGATAATATTCGTCATGGATTAAATAGGCGCATCATTCAACATTGACATGGATGATGATGTGGCTGATGATGATGATGAAGTAGACAATAGCGTGGCTGCTGACATGGTGACTAACATTGGTGATGACGTGGCTTTTGATGGTGACATGGCTGCTAACATGGATGATGACGTGGCTGCTGATATCACTACCACGACCCATTTGGTAACAGGCCCGTTAGAGAAGTGGGCCCAATATTTCAGCCCATCGGGATCAACCCACAAAATTTAAGGTACACAGCCCATATCAAATAAAATCAGCCCACCAAATTTCAACCATTTTCCAGCCCAATTCGTTCAACAATAAGCCATTCCAGCCAATTAATAGCAATAATTACATCACAAAATTAACAGTAAGCAATTCCAGCCCACAAATAACATCATCACATATGTTCCCATTCAGAATCGCATCAAAATAACAGATCAAATATATTTATTCATCTAGCATCACTAGCAGTCCAGCATAGCATATCAGGTCAACTGCTTGCTGATCCAATCACTTCTA
This sequence comes from Setaria italica, assembly GCF_000263155.2. Classification (NCBI taxonomy): domain Eukaryota; kingdom Viridiplantae; phylum Streptophyta; class Magnoliopsida; order Poales; family Poaceae; genus Setaria; species Setaria italica. Next base: position 6,614,449 of record NC_028454.1, on the reverse strand, counting down.
ATGGCTTGCTCCTTGATGCATCTAATCCTCGACCTGAAAGAGCACGTTGCCAACTACTTGTCAAAGAGCAGTATTTGTGATAGAAATTACTAAAATGCTATGTATATAGGTATCACAAACATTCATATAGCATGGACTGCAAGTACAAGCATATGTTATATCATACAAACATAAGGTGGGCAAGAGTAGATACACGTTAAGTTCTCAAATATTAAGTGTCATGGTGGCTTTTACTACTCAACTAGATTCTTGCTTAAAGTTCTAGAAGAACAAAATCGAGATGGACCAGGGAAGCACAATGGTAGAACAAGCTGATTTACTACGACAGGTAACTAACACCAGCAATATTCCAATCATCAAACAATTGAGTATCACCATGAGACAGTTGTGTGTAATCAGTATTGGCAGGTAATATTTTCATTAACAAGATTTGGCAGGTAGCTATGAATTTAATAATTCATTTGGTTGTACTAAAAGATCTTTTAGCACATCCTACTGTATGAATGCTCATCCTAATCAGGTTGTTCTTAGCAAGTACTGTCAGAGATTAGAAGACTAGCAGGTTAATACTAAGTGGATGGAGAAAAATAACTCCTAAACAGTAGGCAGACAAGTGCTAAGTAGAGGGTGCGCTCGCTGTAAACTTTAATTTTGCAGGAAGGCGGCAGCAGGATGGTGAAACTTGAGATGGCGTCCTAAGGCCCTGTCTGGATTGGAGGAATTTTATAGGAAAAGTGTAGGAATCTAAAACGGAGGAAAGGAAGTTACTCAGAGCGTTTGGAACGGAGGAATCCTCCATTACTTTCCTTTGGAATCCTGAAGCAGCCTAGCCATTTCACAGGAAATAAAATATCCACTTCAATCCGTTGTTTTCTTCCCTTCGCATGCTGCACACGCATGAAGATGAGAACAAAATCGAGCTGTGTTGAGCCGCTGAAGAAGAACATGTTCTGACCCAAAGCTTCAGGTCTGGACTGACACCGTCGTTGTCCCGTGGGCAGCCGCCAACCACCGCTAGCTTGCCGCTCTTGCTACCCTGCTCTGCTCGGTCGCTCCGCTCAAGATTAGCTGCTCGGTGATCCAGATCCGCTCAAGTTTGCTTTGCTTCTCCCCTGGATTGATTAGATGAGAACGAGAGAGAAGTGAAGAATGAATGAAGAGCCAGCCGGAAGGGATGAGAATGAGTGGACAAGTCGGACGAGAGAGAGATATGTAGACTTTGACGATGATCTCAGCTTGGGTCCATATGTCAGCATCTAGGTAGTTAAGAGATGCACATGGTGATAAGTGCGTGGCTGTTTTTTTCCTCCACTTGTGCGACCCACCTGTAACTCTGGTTTCATGCGATCTTATTCCTGCGTTCCAAACACCAATTCTTATGTTTTCTTCATGTTTTCCTTGTCTCTGTTTTGCCATTGCATACAAACTCTATTCCTGCGTTTTCCTTTGTTCCTCTATTTTCCATTCCTTCGCTCCAAACATATCCTAAAGTGAGGAGGAAACCATCACCTGGAGGATGGCAGTGTTGTGATCCAGCTCCCAACACTTTGCTCCCTGTGTACTCTGAATCAAACTGTTGAAAACAAATTGCAAACCTTAAAATCAAAGTCTGCCATTGCTGCTTTGAACTGAACGATTGAACCTGCACAAAAGAAATAGTTTATGACGGTTTATCCGTGGTAGTGACCTGAACAAAGTCCGTGTAGTCCACACGTGGATTTTTTTTATCACACTAGTAACAGACTATGTTAAGTGAGCACTAAAGCATTGCATTACCTTGTAGGTCTGTTGTTTATTCAGTTGCTCATCTGCAGTAGACCAGCCTGCATGTGCCTTCAAATCAGAACCTGAAATGCAGAACAATTGATATTAGGAAAGAACTGATGCATTAAATGTTGCCTCATGGTGGTTATCGTGGGAGCAAACAAAAATTCACCTAAAAACGTTGTCCTACCTCTGTCATGAGAAACCGTTGATGATCGCCATGAGAAACCGTTGATGATCAAATTGGTAAACAGCTTGCCCGACCAAACTAAAATGGCATCAGTCATTTACTCAATTTTTTCTATCAATTCTTTTGCGAGTTAAACAACCAGTTTAAAACTACTACTTTTGTGAGCTGATCTCCTCGCGGAGAGCTCATCGCAGATTCGCGGAGCAGCACGGGGTGTGCGCACAGATCTGTTGGAATTGCCGACTACCAAGGTTGCAAAAGGCACTAGGCGCTCTCTAGGCAGGATTAGGCGTTTCCAGGCGTTTTTTAGATGTTGCCATACAAGTATTACTTTGACTCCGTATAGGAAAAGGAAGTCGTTTTGGACAGCGACACGGTCTCCAAAGCATTACTTTGACTCCTTGTTTTTATAAAAATATTTATCCAAAAGTGATATATGTATATTTTTATGAAAGTATTTTTCAAGAAAAATCTATTTATATGGCTTTCACATTTCAAACTCAACAACTTAAAAGTTATTCATGATTTATATTCTCAATGTTTGATCCAAACCTTGTCCAAAACAACTTCCTTTTCCTATACGGAGGAGGGAGTACGTATACTATGCCATATAGAAAAGGAGAAACAGGAAACGGGAAGGCCTTGAGTTGAAAAGAAAGACCCATGCAGCCCAACTATCTCAACGGCCCACTTATCCCCACCTCCCAACTTAGGGCATGTTCAACAGTTTAGACAGCTACCGTCTGCAAGTGCTTTGGAGATCGTACACAGACAACAAAACAAACAACTATACAGTGGCTTGTCTATTAGGCTGTCTATGTAATATTTAATTCGTGTATGGGTACATAACTCATGTTGATGAAGTATAATTTGATCTTTGTATGCTATTATGTTGCTTTTTTTTTAGAAAACACAATGTATTCAATCAAGTCACGTAAATTTTTTTTAAAGCATAAGTATAATATATATATTTATAGCAACAGATACTCGGAATACATACATAACATGAACAATACAAATTTAGTTAAACTAATTGCAATAGAGAACAGCTACACCATGACACTAGTTAAAATAGTTTGAAGCTGCCATGCAAAGCCTTAGCTAACACCATCCTTCGTCTGAACAAAGCAACAATGATAAACAATTAACATGTTAGGAAACATTTAGTAAACAGCTAGCCAACAGTGAAAAACAATTCATGTGTGCAATCATCCTGGAAATTAGAATGACACCTTGAAGAACATATGGACCAACAATCAACCATCAAGTAAAAGCATTTTCCTCGTATGTGATCAGACTTGAAACAACTACAATCTGCATTTGACACATTTCTACTGAATCCCTGGTGCTCTATATATGTATCAGAAACATTTGACAGATATGGCATGATACAGTATGATCATTAATATCAGAGATTAATTAAGAGAAGTAGCAGATTGCTTACTGAACCCACAACAATGGTTACAGAAATGTCCCTTCTATAAACCTGAAAACAACTTGCAGTCACTACAAATCTAATCCAAAATTTAGTATACACTGAGACTTATCTGAACTTCTGTGGTATGCAACACTGATAAATAATAGACATGTTTCTAGCTGCAAGCAAAACTATATTTTTGGGCAACATTGATAAATGAACAAAAGATTAACCTTGTACATGAAAACTGACGTTATCCAACTATTTTATGAGTGTCAAAAAATCATGGGGGTCTTGTATTGGTGGTTCTTCCTGAACCAATTGACATACAACAAAGGTAGCATGAGCAACGTCCAAGTAAATACAGAAGATAGTAAGATCAAACTCATGCAAGTTAATTTCTTCGTACAATTAGTTCAAGAACCAAAGCATGATGAGACACAAATGAAGGGACTGAAGTCTTTCGTTTCAAAAAAGAAGGGAATGAAGTCTTACCATCCTGCTACATCTGAATCTTGAGGACGCCACCATCAGGGGCATCGCCAAAGGCAAATCGAGGCCCCGAGCTAGCCGCCACCATCAGGCCATGGCTAGCTGCAGATCGAGTCCCTACGCTAGCCGCCGCCGCGCTTCCGTGTCATGGCCGCACCTTTCCTGCTCCTACACGGCCGCGGCCTTCCATCCGGCACTGCCGCCGCATCTAGCAACGCGCCGCCGCCGCTACTCATTGGTTTCGAGGAAGGGCGCCGCCGGCTCGTGGGTTGGAGGCAGAGGAGGGGCACCATCTTCCCGCACGGAGGGGCCGCAGCGGATCGAGGGAGCGACGCAGGGGTTCGTCGGTGAGCCGCACAACGGTGCTGGAGTCGCCTTTTTCGCCTGGGAGCACGAGCTGGGATCGTCGCCTCGCGAGGCGACGATGAAGCCGTCTCCAGGCCGTCGCGGGGGGCTTTTTGCAAATGAATCGGCTCCCAGACGGCTCGGAACGGATCGTTGTACGTGCCCTATGTCCGACCCCGACGCCTCCCCTCCCCTCGTTCGACCCCACCGCTCGCCCCTGCATCGCCCCCGCCGCCGCCTCCTCCTCCGCGCACCCACGGCCGCCCCTGTTTCCTCCGCCGCCGCCGCCCGTCCCTGCTTCAGCCGCCGCCCGTACCTGGCCTCCGCCGCCGCCACGGGCCGCCTAGGGGACCGCCTACCCCCTAGGCGCCGCGGTACCCCGCCGCCCAGGGCATAAGCGTGCCTAGGCGGCCGCGGAATCTCGCCTTGTTTTTCATTGCCGACTGCGCTGCTGAGGTGACCCTGGAGCAGAAGCGGGCGCGGTCCGTCCAGCTCCAGCTGCTGATGCAACGCCAGACAATGGGTATACCTCCTCTTCCTCCCCGTTTTCTGATTCATACCTCTCACTGTAGTGTTGTCTCGTCATTTTTCTAAACCATATCTCATCGTAAGGAAATTGGGATCCAGCTGAGTAATTGTGTTCCAGACTATTAGGGAACAATTTTGGGGAAGATGGATTAGGTCAGGAATCTGTGATTTTTATGGGCCAGGAAGCATCTCTCTACCTGCACAGTTAAGCGCTGCTTATCAGCTCTGACGACGCCTTTCCCAACCAAAACCAAAAATCAAAATAGATTGCCAAGGGCACCGTGTCTTCACTCTTCCCTGTTTGTGTGCTTGATCATGTTTTTGCAAGTCTAAAATAAAGATGTTATTTTGATCAATAGCTTTTGATTTTTAGGCTAACCATTGTGTAACAGAAAGTTCAATGGCTTTCTTCAAAAGTTGAAGAATCATATTTTGTGTGTGGGATTGCAACAGCCTGTACTATTTCTTTTTGGCATTCTCTGATGTCCTAACTTGATTGGACTGCAGATGCCTCAGCACCAGAAATAGAAGGCTGGACTTGTCAAAAAGGAGATTGTGTTCAAGATGGCAGAAGGAGCGAATCAGAGCCGATACTCCCAGAGGTAGGAAATGCTAGTATGATGAAATTTCCAGAAAAAAAATTCCCAGAGATCTGGTAAATCGGAGTGTAATTTGGCTCTATTTTCTTCACTCCAAGAAACTATATTTCACTATGGCAACTATTTCATTGATGTTGATGTGATTCCTATGCTTTGTTAATGCAGGATATACTTTGTCAGATACACACTCTCATGCCAATGAGAGATGCTGCCCTTGCTTCTGGTGTGTCTTGGGGATTCCTCCGTTCTTGGGGATGCTATCCTTATCTCGTATTTGATATTAAAACACTTGGCATAAATGAAGATGCACGTAACATGGATGAAATAACAAGTGATTTTATTAGTAGAGTTGATCACATTGTGACGAAACACACTGGCATCGGTGTGAAAACATTTAAGCTTCAGACCTACCCTTGTGACAATGTGCATCCGAGTTATGTTGACCGCTGGCTTAATGTTGCTATTACACCCGGGATTGAAGAATTTGAATTACAAATGCCTTGGCGCAACAAGATTGAGTACAACTTCCCATGTTCACTGTTATCCACTGAGAGGGGAAGGTTAATGCGGTCCCTTTTCCTTGATCATTGTGCTTTCCATCCTGGAGTTGAAGTTGGTTGCTTAAGTAGCTTGACAAGTGTGCATCTAAGTTCAGTCCACATTACCGGGGAGGAGCTATGTAGCTTTCTGTCCAAATCTTTGGCATTGAAGCAATTGGACATTTATAAATGCAGTGATATAGTTTGTTTGAAGATACCTTATGTGCTGGTGCAGCTTACTTTCCTACAGGTGCAAGGTTGTGTGATGCTTGAGATGATTGAAAGCAATGCTCCAAATCTATCTCAGTTCAAGTATATAGGCCACCCAATACACATGTCACTTGGAAATGCATTGCAACTGAGCCATATGCAAATGATGAGTACTAGTGAGTCTAACATGCTGTATTGCACCGGAACCAAGCTTCCATCCATTGCACCAAATCTGCAAACTCTTTGTCTGACATCCCGTGATGAGGTTAGTGTCTTCTTTTTTGAACAATTGTACATGTGAAAAATACCTTGTTCACAGTTAATATTAATATTTATTGCTCCTCTTTCTCCAGAAAGTCAACACACCAATGTTGGTTGGGAAGTTCTTTTACCTCAAGCACCTAGAGGTTGCGCTTATTGAACCAAGCCTTTCCCCAGACTACGATTTTTGTTCTCTAGTCTCTTTTCTGAGTGGTTCACCTGCCTTGGATACTTTTATCTTGCGTGTAAGTCTTTTATCTTCTCAAACGTCCTAAAAAAACTTATCTTCATCAGATGAGTAACTTGAAAACAAATCTGAGTTAGTAATTTTTCTCACCATTAGTGTATCTTTTTATTTGACTTATATATTGCTGAATTTGTCATGCGTTAATATCACGTATTACACATCAATATGGTGAGTTCAACTAAATGATTAATGGACCATGTGCAGGTAGAGCTACCAACCATCAGGCACGATTCAGTTCTTGAATATTCTGATTATAACTCATACTCAAGGCACCTTTTGCAACACAGCCATGAGAACCTAAAAAATGTCATGATCACTGGCTTTTGTTCTGCAAAGAGCATGGTTGAGTTTACAAATCTTATTATTGAGCTTGCACCAATACTGGAGTGCCTCACATTAGACACTAGCCGTGGCCATGAAAGAAAGATACACAAGTCGACAATGTGTCTCCATATGTTTGAGGAGGATCTCGTGGAAGCCCAAAGAGCTCGTTTGGCTATTGAGCGGCATGTGGTGGGGAATGTACCATCAACTGTTAGCCTGAAACTCATTGAACCCTGCAGCAAGTGTCTATCCTAACTAGTTGTGTATTTGGGTATAATGTACATGGTTCTTAAACTTATCTGAGGTGCCATCCGGGTCCTTGTAAGTTTGAAATGTAGATATGAGACTCAGAACTTGTTAGCTGTGCCACAAGATTTGAATTTCCTTAATTAATATATGAACTTGTGTATGTTGTGTATTCGAATATCCTTAATTAATATGAACTTGTGTATGCTGCGTGCCTGCAGAACTACCAAACTGCATGGACACTGCTAAGTGCATGCCCATAGTTAGGTACATTGTTAACTGAGAGTTCAAGTTCAATTCATAAAAGGTGTGTGCTAACCTCTTATTCAGTCATTCTAACTTGAAAATGTACTGTGCTCCTTGTTGTAGTTATTTTATATGCATGTATATGCATGTCACTGCTCAATATAGTTGTTTTTATTAATCAGATTTACTCATTCTCAAATGCTTGATTTTTAACCATCACTCAATCGATGTTCAGGGGCGTCGGAATGATGACGGGCAGGGTGAGATCGACACCATGTAAATCATCTGTTCGGGTCCGCTGTTTCAGTGCTTTTGTGCCTGGTAACGCGTTAACGGGTACAGGCTGTGAGAGGGTGTGTGACCCGCTCCTGCCTGTGTGTGAGTGGTGAGCGAGGGGTCCAACTGGGTTCCCATCCATCCATCCCATTCCAACCCTTTTGTCTTCGTTTTCATTGCCGACACTGGGAGCTGAAGAGGCGGTGGCGATTTAGGGATCTCGTCCTCGAATTGGCGACCACTGACGGCGAATTGGTGACCTCCTTGCTGTCCTTGTCGCCGGTAGCACCTGCTGCTACCTGTTGTTGAAGAGTTAATTTTGCCTCATGTGTGTTATGTGTGCAGATCCACTATTTTTGCTATGATGAATGAAGCCACAAACCTGCCTCGGGAGCTGAGCTGGAGAAGAAATTTAGAACCTGAGATTGGTGAGGAAAGTTCAGATCAGCTGGATCACCACTCAATCCTCCCCCTTCTTCATTGAGTTGCATTTTTTAGGGCAAATTACCTGCATAAAAAATTTATCTGACTACCCTCATATAGGATGGCCCCATAATTTCGGTTTCAATTGTAAATTCTTATTTCCCACATTCGGGAGCCTGGATTTTCAATATTTAGGGATATGGAAAAAGGGCAATTTTTCTATAAATCCAGTTTTCAGCTTGAGTTACTTTTGCTCTGTTCTGTTTTGTTTTATGATAGGCACTAAGGCCCTCGTTTTTCTAGCAGAATGTTAAAATCTCGTGTAATCTGGAGTTGTTTTGTGTTGTGATCCTTATAGGAAGCCCGTGTTCATCTGCCCTGACATATTGCAGCTGCGATATTTCTTGTTTCATGTGGCATCTGTAAAGGTAGTTGCGAAGCTATGAACTAAAACTTTAATTAATCTATTCTTTAATTTACAGTCGACCCCTGCTGTATTTGACTTTGAATGACAGTTCGATGTACCACAGAATGCGCTTTTCTGTTGTTGCACTTGCACCATATTGGATAGTAACTTATGTTGTTGGTGTGCTGTATGAACCTACTTATTCCTGAAATAGCTACCATCGTGTGCTTGTAACCTTTCTTCTGTGGGAGTTGCTACATATCATCCCAATAATTTTACATTAAGTTATCAATCACTTTTTGAGCAAATGAAATAATGACACATAACAATACAGCAAATAGGAAAAATGATTGATACAACCACTATTATTACTCAAAAGCACGAGAAAGGGTCACTGAGAGCTTGATATGGATGCGCAATTTTTGTGACATTTTGATATATTGGTGCTTCTTTCTGTAGGTACTGTCTTTACCCCCTTCATATGAAATTGAAATCTGTACTGGAACTGGGCGCTGGAATAGGTTGCTTTACAGGTGAACTGGGTAAAACAGCTTGGCATGTTTTTGCACTGGCTTTCATTGAAAATGTGATTAAGAAGGTAGTGAAATTGACAGATTCTTCTGATTTAATTTTTTTTTTGTGCTTGGCAGCCTAAATTTAATATGATGCCGTCTTTTAATATACATGTAGATATGCTTGCTTTATTTTATCTTTTCTGCATATTTTTTTTGTTGTAGAATGAAAGCACAAATGGCCGCTACAAGAACACATCATTTATGTGTGCTGGTGTTACAACCCAGACCTGATGATTGAAGAGAACTCCATTTATTTGATATTTTCAAACTGGTTGCTGATGTATCTTTCAGATGAGGTGATGAGTGAGTCATACATTCAGATTTGAGTCGATTGTAGGGGGGAAAAACAAAAACTCAACTGTAATTTTTTAGCATGGATGGGGTTGCACTTGTCATTTGTCTTGAATCAAAATATATTCTGATCATGTCTTTGAGTTTTTCTAACTTTATCTCGTACTGTAGATTGACAGACTAGTAGAAAGAATGGTAAAATGGCTGAAGGTTGGTGGCTATGGCTAAATCTTCTTTAGGGAATCTTGCTTCGCGGACAACAGGATGTTTTCATTACTACAGGTGGATCTTATTATTAGATTGCTGGAGGCCAAGGGTTACTATGCTTGCACATTTCAATGGACTGGTAGATATCATTGCTTCTTGCTTTACTGGTAGTAACTGCTGTAGGTGATCGATCTATACATAAGAACAAATTTTAGTAACTTTTATTCTTAATGTTTGTACAAATCAGAATATGAGGCGTATATTGTTTAAAATCATGGAATTCTATTTTTCATATTCTTAGTTGTGTTATGAAGGGTTTCTGATTCTCCAGGATGAGGATGACAACTGTAGACGTTCTAAAGTTACTATGATTAGTTATTATCTTATTGCATGGATTTATGCACACTAGGTTCTACCACATCAGGCTGCTTCGATCTTTGTTCCAAAATTGAAAAGTTCCCCTTACATCCATGCACCTGCAATTTTTATACTGAAATGCCATGCTTTGTTTTGGTAATATGGTTTTCCATTTTTCTACATTTGTGGGATCATGGATCACAACGCCTACAAAGGACTCGTATCTTTGTGGCTTCTCCAACTGCTAGAACAAATAATGCATCACCATGCAATCAGGTCTACCTTTTGTATGCGTTCAATATGTATATTCGTACCATTTTTTTCCTTTTTGCCTATTTGCATTAGCATCTGAGCTTTGCAAATGATTTATTGGTTGTACTTAATCTTTTTCCGATCCAAGCAAAATCAGGAATAAAAAACTAGCTAACTGGTTTACTATACTGTGATATGTGTGCTGCCATTCCGTGATACCCATATCAACACGGCTATATCTTTGCACTCCTGTTTTCTTTTTATATGGTTCATATGCTGAATAGTCTGATACATATCCGTTTTCAAAATAATGGTCATTATTTCTAAAGTAGATGCTTCTGAGTCGTACATGTGTATATTTGTGGCTCTTTTGTAGTATATGCTTGCACCTTGCAGTCTTCTCTGACGTTTTGTGATTAGCAGTAGCAAGTGACCTCCAAAGAATAATAAAAAGAATAAAGAACCAATGAAAGCACCGACGGGCCAGGCGGCAGCAAGCCAGCTACAAGTGCGCAAGTTATACTGGCGCGGCGTAGCGCGCCAGCCTTCCTAGTTGTACATGGGTTTCCATGTTTTCATTCAAAATGGAAGCCGATGAGGCGATGATCATGCGGCCAAGCCTCGAGTGAAAAAGAAAGTGCAGAAACCGATTTTTGTCAAAATTGGGTGTGGGAACGATGCTGCATGACTATATTTTGCAAGGTCGAGTAAGAACAAAGCATCAGCCGGGAGGATTTGATAAACAAGAACAAAACTAGGTGTCCTGTAAACAAGCCGTGAGGAATCCAAATTTAAATGCTAGGTACACTGTTTGATTATAGAAATATGCCAGTTCGTCGAATTTAAGCACATCCCGTGGAAAGCGTAAAGAATCAATGCCCAACTGCTCCCCTCTACTGACATCAGTATGAATGCAAAGAAAATGAAGTATCATGATCCATGACAAAACACCAGCTTCATCACAATCTGCCATTATCATATTACCTGGACATGATGGATCAACAAAAAGAATTCACAGATTCGTTCCAACCTGCAAACTTGAATTTTTGGATTTCGATCTGTAGTGTTTCCAGTTTCCCCCAGCACATTTCCTCTAGGCAAGATGGATAAATTTATCGATTTGAAGAAAATACATGCGCACCCACAACTGAATGGAAAGTGCACTCAGTTAACAGAAACCAAATTGAATATCTACCATTTCAATGTTACTGATGTGCCTGGAAATGAATAGACCAGGATGAAGATAAGAAATAGGAGTAATCCCAAACCACTTAGTAGTTTCACAGCTAAGTCAAAGCAATAAAAAAATGTTATTCTACAGAGTTAAGCATTGTTATGCAGTTGCACTCTTTACATTACAAAAACACAACCTTCTTGCATCTTCAACCTGCCATACCTGAACCAGAAAAAATGCTGGACCGCCAAACAGATTAACCTAAAGCTGCAGAGGCTTATAGTTTTCTGATTTGCAACAAGAAGAAATCAGGCAGATTCTATGGAGTAAATTAACCCACTCAAACTCTCATCTATCAAAAAGAAGTTCATAAATTTGCAGTACAAGTACAATGGCATCAGGATTATATGGTTATTCTGCATTCGCAGCTTCCTGACTATTACCAACCGAATTACATTTGCTTTCCTTTTGTAACCACTTGTAACACAACATAGTATCAAATACTTCATTGTATTCCTGGATGAATCCTGACGAGTGAAGGTCATTTAACAGTATCATGCACTGATCCTCGGAAGGACAAATACCCATCTCTTCCATTTCTTTTAGCAAATTAAAAGCTTCGGTCAGTTTGCTCTTCCAGCAAAGGCCATCCAATAAAGCAAGATAAGATGTGCAGCTCATGGGAGCACCTTTTGCCACAAGAGCATCATGTAGCATCAAAGCCTTATCCAAATCTCCTCCTTTACAATGAGACTGGATCATGTTATGTGTCATATCTAGAGGAACTAGTCCTTGATTGTTCATGCCTGTAAACAATGAGGACAAGTGATCTTTATCATGTTGCGAAGCTTTCTTCTGTTGCAGCTCAACAAAAATTGTGTGTGCTTCACTGAGTTTCCCAGCCTCATCAAGTCCTTTTACGATATTTTCAACAGTCAGCATGTTAGGCACTATGTCTTTGTCCATCATCATGTGGAGAAACTTCACAGTTTCCTGCAATTTTCCACGTTTGCAGAAGCCATGGACCAAGGCGTTGAAAGAAGAAATACTTGCGTATCCCCTAAGAACCATCTCTTCAGTTATAAACAGAGCCTGTTGAAGGTCCCCGGAATTTGAGCAGCCAGAGGTAAGCACACTATAGACAAAAGCATCTGGGGTTACCCCTCTTGCTAGCATTTCGTTATAAAGACCAATAGCATCATGGATATCACCAGCTTTGCAGTATCCATCTATCAAACATGTATATGTCACACAATTTGGCACTAATCCCTTAACTAATATGCTACTGAAGACATTACAAGCATGAGAAATATTATCGGACTTGCAAAGCCCATCGATTAGGGCATTATAACATACAATACCAGGCTCCACTCCTTTTTTACCCATCTCATCAAGAAGGCCAACAGCTTTCTCCACATCAGCTGTCTTGCAAAGACCAGATATCAACGAACTGTATATATGCAAATCAGGAACTAACCCATTCTTCTCCATCACTGAGAGAACCCTAAAAGCTGCTTCCATATGTGCAGATCTTGACAGATTGTGAATCACAATTCCATATAAACGGTCTGGCATGACTCCCCCGTCTAACATGGATTGAAGAATAGAGGAAACCTTTCAAGATTATCTGACTTGAAGTAAACTTCTAGGAGGTGAGCGTAGATAAAGTCCTTTGGTTTTAGTCTATTAAGGATCTGATGGAGTAACTATTCAGTCTTTTCTACATTCCCAGTCATACTATAGCCATGAATCAGACCATCATATGTGAACTCATTAGGGTGCACTCCTTTCTCCAGCATCTGATCATAGTACTCTATGGCTTCCTCCATCTTTCCCACCTTAGATAGTCCAATTATAAGAGAATTGTAGCAGTACAAATCAGGCACTACATTGGAACTGGTCATCTTTTGAGAGCTTCACAGGCCAATGAGAATTTGCCTTCCCTGCAATACCCTGAGATAGGAGGCGCATAAACAAATGCATTGGGCTTTATACCTTCTGCAACCATTTGCTCAAGGAGACCACCTGCTGTTTCCGATTCACCAATTTGGCATAGTCCATTGATGATTATGCTGTAAGTGTATACATTAGGCGAAATACCATCCTTTCTCATTTCATTAAGCAGCCAAAAGGCTTCTTCTTTGTTATGCTGTCGGAGATGCCCTTCAATGAGATGATTAAAAGTGATGGTGTCAGCGATATGACCAATTTTGACCATTTCCTTCAAAACTTCAGTAGCCCTCCCCAGCTGCCCCAATTTACATAGCCCCGGATGAGATAGTCATAGGTGATCTTGTTCGGCTGCACACCAGCAGCAGACATGTCCTTGATTATCTTAAACGCCTCGTCCGAATTGCCCTCCCTCATGAACCCATCAACCAGAGTTGCATAAACAACAACATTAGGTTTTAACCCAGCACAAGATCCAGCAAGCACTTCACCTGACTCGGCCTGCCGTGCTTGCACAGACCATTAATGATTGCACCATAAGTAAATTTCAAACACTTGGCTACATACAAGATATGCCACTAAGCCAACAGATTGGATGGATATTTGTTTAATGTATACGAGACAAATAAAACATAAATATTCTTGATGAAACATCTATAGGTTTATTTTATGCAGTACAGAGACAAATAAACACTCTTGACCATACATAATCAGTATGGTACAGAGATAAATGAACATTACTGATTAAGAGGGTATCACATGCTTCTGCAAACCATACATAATCAGTATGGTAGAGAGAAGTGAAGAATGAATGAAGAGCCAGCACTTGGAGGATGGTGGTGTTGTGATCCAGCTCCCAACACTATGCTCCCCGTGTACTCTGAATCAAACGGCTGAAAACAAATTGCAAACCTTAAATTCAAAGTCTGCCTATTGCTGCTTTGAACTGAACAATTGAACCTGCACAAAAGAAATGGTTTATGACTGTCTATCCATGGTAGTGAGCTGAACAAAGTCCATGTAGTCCACACGTGGAAATATTTTTTCATCACACTAGTAACAGACTATTTTAAGTGAGCACTAAAGCATTGCATTACCTTGTAGGTCCTGTTTTGTAGGTCCTGTTGTTTATTCAGTTGCTCATCTGCAGTAGACCAGCCTGTATGTGCCTTCAAAAATAGAACCTGAAATGCAGAACAATTGATATTAGGAAAGAACTGATGCATTAAATGCTGCCTCATGGTGGTTATCGTGGGAGCAAACAAAAATTCTCCTAAAAAAAGTTGTCCTACCTCTGTCATGAGAAACCGTTGATGATCAAATTGGTAAACAGCTTGCCCGACCAAACTAAAATGGCATCACTCATTTACTCAATTTTCTCTATCAATTCTTTTGCGAGTTAAACAACCAGTTTAAAACTACTACTTTTGTGAGCTGATCTCCTTACAAGAAACAACAATTTGAAGCACAAAGGAGATTGAGTTGTCAAGTCAATTGTGAAGAAAAAGCTGAAGTATACTGAAATTGGTAAACAGCTTGATTGATCAAACTAAATTGATAGATCGAGGAGATGTAATGAGCTGACGCCCAAGCTGACGTAATGAGCTGATGCACTCACTACTCTACTCATTTTTTTTCTACCAATTTTGTTGCCATAAAAGTACTCTAGTTTCCAGCATGCTTGACCTTGTTAACTCAGTTACCCAAGCACACCTCAGCTCCTGAAAATTTGTAGCACATGACACGATGTATTTTCAAAATGAATCTAAAATTATGAGCCAGTTGCTAATAGCTGAAATTATGCACCACCTGCAAATTATGAAATTATGTTATCAAATTATCATCATTCCAATCTTCATATTTCTATTCATATGAATTTGTATGATAAGTGCATTTCCGTGCATACACTAAGACCATTTCAAAAGCATGATGTGTGTTTACTCAGACTTTAAATTTGTTCCAAGACTATTTTGTGATATCAAAGCTACCCAGGATTTATTTCAAGTCTGAGAGCTTGACAAGGGGCTCAAATGCTCAAATAGATCAAGCGAGCTAAGTAAATAAGGCTGGTCCATTCAAACTAGGGCGCGGCAAAGCCGCGCCTGTGTTTCAAGTGGAGATGGACTCATGGACTACAAGGAGAGTGTAGAGCAACATCAAACAACCGATCTTTTTTACTGTTCATCTAGCTCCTCGCATTTTGTGGCTTCTCCCCGATTTCAACGGTGGAGTCATTTTAAAATTACTCCTTCGGTAAGACTTCAGAGGACACTGGTGAAGCCCTACTCTGCCGTCGGTTATCTCAGTCTGTATCCGATTGCGTTGCTAACGGAATCCAGTACGAAGAAGGTTGCTGGAAAATTGTTGGGTATATATGGGCTCAATTTCGATGGGCCTCCAATAGTAGTAGTGCGGGCAACCTCCCTTTTAGGTTTTGGGCCATTCCATATCGCAGGGTCAGACGAGTTGGCTGTTGTATTCAAACACAAACAAGGCCCCTTCGAGAAAAACCAGCTCGACCAAAATCGTATAGGCCACTCAGTCGAACGTGTTTGTTTCACGAACGCGTTGGACGGAAGAACAAGAGGGAATCAGAACATTGTCAGAGCACAAGACGACGAGACACTTCTTTGTTCAGCAACAGAATGAAGAACGACAATTAAGCCGATGCCAAACACGAAATGATTTCATGGGGAATGAACAACAAAGCTGTGTCGTTCAGGCAAGCCGAAAGCGGCGCAGTACATTGCAGCACTACATCGCAGCAGCATCGATAGTTACATGCATACTTGGCACTAGCACAGGGTGATAAGAGGCCCATCACATCGCTAATCATCGGCGTTAGTTCCTACCAGCTCCGGCCGATCTTCCGGTGCGGCGCGGGCGGCGGAGGTGGAGCGCCGGGGTGTGCGCACTCGGGCTCCAGGTCGGGGCACCTGTGGTGCACGGTGCCCGGTCGCGGCGCCGGCGGCGCCCAGCCATCCCGCCCTCCGTCCGGACGGGCAGCTGCGTCATCTGCAAGAGCGCATGCATGCGTCGTCGTGTTCCATCAACCACCACTTATCAAAACAGTAGCTTGATACCCTACTCTAGTACTAGGTCGGGGCCTTGGGGGCGCCATGCATGCATGCATACCTTTGACCTCCGAGCAATCGACTACGCCGGAGATAGAGACGATGACAGCCAGGGAGATCGCCGCCACATACATGCAGGGAAGAGAAGGAGAGCACCTGTTGGTCATGGTTCAGTTTGCCCTGATGGCCGTCTCCATCCTAATCCTAACTAATGGCCTTTTATAAACCGTCGTAGGCAGATAGAGGTAGCTGAAAGTATTTTCCTAGCTGGCGTTGACCTTGATCTAGATTGAACAGCTTTGCATCTTTGCTCATATCTTGAATTCTGGATGGCCGTCGACTTCGATCAATGGCGTACGAACGAAGCAAGACGACCCATGGACCAGTCAACCTGCATGCGGCATGACTAGTCCTAGGTGCACCGGAGCGACTTGGAAGTTTGGAACCGTCCAATCTCCAAACAAAGGCGCGGATCCTTTGACGTGGTAGACCTGTTGCCTTCAAATTCTTTTCAAGAAAAAAAGATGTGGTGTTTTGTTTTACAACCCCTGCCCTGCTGTCGCCACATAGAGTCAACGGAGCAGTCCAGTAGAGCTGGTCAGAAGTTAAGAACTGCCACGCACTGAGGACCAGCTGGGATATTGGTCAAACTTTCTTTCAGAAAAAGTATTGGTCAAACATTTCGAGCTAAAAAGAAATCTGTAATGTATTTAATTTTTTTCCCCTGCTCGTCGTGTTGTCTCGAGAACCAAAAACTAGGCAAGATTTGCTCTTCTATTTGTATTTGAGAGAAGAAATAAACCCAAAGCACATCAAAGAACTAGTGAAGCACGCGAGCAGAGAGAAAGCATAAGCAAAGAACAGCGGATCCATGTATCAGTGTATGACACCCGGTGCTTCATTTCCTTGTGGAGACGGAGGTGGGCGCGGCTGCCTCAAACCTGCACGCATGGATTATATTATTCGTCATAACACACTTGCAAACGTTTTGAGACCAGCTGAGTAATAATATGTAGTACCAGCGGCAGCTTTGTGTGTGTTACCTTGCGCAGGTTCGACGAGCACGGCGGAGATGATGAGTGCGGCCGCCAAGATCGCCAAGCACACAGCCAGGAAGGAGGGACTACGCGCCTTCATTCTCTACCGCTGATCTCTCGTCTCTGTCACAACTCACAAGCCCTCAACTCTTGGCTCGTCTCGGCAGATGAGTTCGCTTTTGTGGGTGCATTGCTAATGGTAACGAGCTAGGCGCTGCGCTTTTTATGCATGCATGTTTGGACGGGGCAGGTCTGGTCATTAACGTGTTTCCCATGGCGAAGCTTAATTACTTGCAATTGTGCAGCAAAATTAAAGCTGAACCGGTCGTGCATGATATGAGGAGGCGGCGGTGTGCTTGCATTGCCTGACCTGGCCAGCGTTCCTCCGCCGGTCGCAGGTCAACCGTCGAAGCGTCAACCGACTTGACCGTCCGCCCGGGGGGTGTGGCCGTGTGGACGTGTGGTGAACAACTGCCATGTGAGAACAGAGAACGAAGTGCCCCGCGGTTGTGAGCGCAGGCGGCATGCTGCATGCACCCAGGCAAACAATGGAATCTCCATGCGTCCATCGATCGAGCATTCGAGCTTAGTGCTGAGGAAGCGGTAAGCCTACGTGACAATCTTGGGTTGGCCGACGTGACGACTGAAGAGGTGGGCTGGGTTAGTTGGGTATAGAGCTGGACGCCGACGCGGCGGCACACCTCGTTAACAAAACGAGAAAAAAAGGATTGGCTTGGCTCAGCTCGTTAGTAGCTCGAGCCCAGCTCGTTAGGTTCGTGAGCTGGATGTAAATTTGTGATTAACATCTCAACATATATAAAATATTTTTTAAAAGTAGTAATTATAAAGTTCTAAATACAAAAATGCACCATGCATGAAGCACCTCGACTGGCTTGGCTCTGCTTCAATTCGACGGCTCGGCTCAGCTTTGATAGCTCTGCTTCCTATGTTGGGTCTTAAGCCTTCTAGCTCATTTGACTCGCAGGCAGCTCGCAAGCTAGCTCGAGCCAGCTCGTTAACAAAACGAGCAAAAATAACTGCTCGGCTTGTTAAAAAATTGACTGAGCCGAGCTACGAACGAGCCAAGCTAGCTTGCGAGTTTCTGGCTCGTCTTCCAGCCGTAGTTAGGTAGGTATTTTGAGATTTTTAAACTCGTTTTCCTCCAAACTAGATGTCCATCTTAAAAATAGTTTGCAGTATGATATTCTCTCTTTTTTCCAGCACAAAAAAGCCAGGACATTAAACCAGAGCTCATATTCATATTAACAAATACTTAGATCATATTTGTTTTAGATCTAGATTATATAAGTTGGAATACGAGTCATGGGTGATCATATTGTGGTCAGGATCCTACTACTCATGGATCATAATCCAGCTTATATACTCTAAGAGGGAAACTAACATGCCATTAGTACTTGTAATTATAATTTCGAACATAACCCTCTCTTTTAATTAAAAATCAGAAGGCCATGTAAGGAAAAATTCAAAACCTTCGCAGCTAGTCCATTAGCGGAATATAACTTTTGTAGTTCTGCAGTTTTTATAGATGTTTCGTAGCTAGTACTTGGCATAGTACAAACTTGGGCGACCTGTGTGACTCTGAGGTGGAGCAAGAGAAGTCTCAATATAATATAATAATTCATTTTATAGATACAAACCCCATCTCTGAGTCTATGGACAAGATGGAGAACGCATC
Organism: Setaria italica; assembly: GCF_000263155.2. Taxonomy (NCBI): domain Eukaryota; kingdom Viridiplantae; phylum Streptophyta; class Magnoliopsida; order Poales; family Poaceae; genus Setaria; species Setaria italica. Next base: position 6,595,323 of record NC_028454.1, on the reverse strand, counting down.
ATTGCTTCGTCAGTCACTAGCACAAAACAGGCGGGTTTATCGCCATGCAGCACTCCAAATTTCTCATCCCCTTTTCACTTGCAGCTTGTAGTAGCCTGTGAGGTGACATAAGAATCCTACCCATGGTTATGGTGATGTAGATTTCCTTGTGGAGACGGAGGTGAAGGCAGCTGCCTCAACCCTGCGCGCAGATTATGTTATTCATCATAACACACTTTGCAAACGTTTTGATCCAGCTGAGTAAGTAATAACAGTACCAGCAGCAGCTTAATTTTGTGTGTGTTACCTTGCGCAGGCTCGACGAGCACGGCGGAGATGATGAGTGCGGTCGCCAAGATCGCCAAGCACACAGCCAGGAAGGAGGGGCTACGCGCCTTCATTCCACCAGCTACTGTTGTTGATCTCTCGTCTCCTGTCACAGCTAGCCCCCGAGCTCGACACTCTTGCGCGTTCGTCGTTTTGGCAGATGAGTTTGTTTGTGGTTTTGGATGCATTCCTAATGAATGCGGCGCAGCGCTTTTATATATGCATGTTTGGCCCGGTGCAAGTACTAGTCGTTAACGCGTTTCTCAGGGAAAATTAGCTTGCTTGCAAGTTGCAAGTGTGCAACAAAGAAGATCAACCGGTCGTGTATGATACGCGACGGAGGCGGCGTGCTTGCATGAATTTCCTGACTTGGTCAGCCGACTTGACCGTCTGCCCTGCCGGTGAACAAGTGAGCGCAGACAAGCTTACACGCCCAAGCAAACAATGGAATTTCTATGGATCGATCTAGCTTTGTGCTGACCGCTGAGGCGGTAAGCCGACGTGGCGAGCTTGGATTGGCGGGCTGCGGCCGATGACGTGAAAGAGACGGACATCTAGATGGGTAGGTATTTTGATTTTTTTTAAACTCCCTTTCCTCAAACTAGATGTCCATCTTGAAAAATCTTTGCAGTATGGTATTCTCTGTTTTTTTTCCAGGACTAGAAAAGGACGCGACATTAAACCAGAGGCCGAGCTCATATTCGTACTAACATGTACTACTTGTAATCATAATTTCGAACGTATCCCTCTTCTTAGGGTACGATTCAACAGTTTAGACGGTATCTTAGGGTACGTTCAACAGTTTAGACGGTATGTTAGGGTACGTTCAACAGTTTAGACGGCTACCGTCTGCAAGTACTGGACATGTCACATAGAGACAGCAATACAGACAACTTATACAATAGGTTGTCTGTTAGGCTACCTGCAACCTAATTAATTTTTGTATAGACTCATAGATCAAGGTGATCAAATATAGTTTAGGAGCACGAGCCCCCATCGTCCCTTCGCGAGGCGACGGAGTACAACGGTGCTGGAGCGGGCGATATGGCTTGGAAGCACGAGCCCCTATCATCCCTTCGGGAGGAGACAGCGCGCCCATGTTTCGGCTGAGTCAAGGGGGTTTTACAAAAATAGCATCTCCCATATGACAAAAAAGACGTACGTTGTACGTGCCCTTAATTTAAAATTAAGAAGGCCATGCGTTTAAAACCTTATAAACTTTTTTAATTCTATAGTTTTACATATGTTTGTACTCCTCCCTCCGTCTAGTCATTTAGATTTTCACATGCATTTAGATATACTATATATATATATATAGCAAAATCTATGAATTAAAAAAGTCAAAACGAATTACAATTTGAAATGAAGAGAGTAGCATTTACTTGGCATCTTATCTTCCTATTACTAATTGGAGGCTTATTTTAAAGCTTTTATGTGCATACTTCAAAAAAAAGGAGAAATTCTCACAAAAAATAAAACATCCGGTCATCAATTGGTAGACTCAAATTATTATAAGCATCGGATCTCTATTATGTTTTCTAAAAAATTACCCACCTATGCCTTTATGAAAATAGCCTAAAATAACCCCCTAAATCTATATCTAAATTACTCACCTCTACCATTATATAAAATAAACACAAAAGTAACCCCTAATCTTCATCGAAATTACCCATTTTATACCATTATGAACAATATTTAAAATAACCCTCTAAATTTGCAAATAAATTTCCCTCCACTAATACTTAAAAAAATAACTTAAAATAACCTTTTAAATTTTTATCTATATTACCAACATATACTATTATTAAAAATAACATGAGGTAACCCTACATTTGAATCCAAATCACCTTAATTAAAAGTATATACCAATGTATGATTCTAAATCACAATATATGATTCTACATTGTCTATTTCTTACACTATTGGTATATGATATAATAATTAAGGTATATAGACATGAGGCGTGCCACCATTTATAAAGATATAGAGAAGGTGATGGGAATATAAATTTCTATGTTAAAATTATAGCCCAAACTTAGGGTTGATTAAACAAATCCAAACGTATATCTGCAATGCAAAGTGAAAGGTTAAAAATTATAAATGTGGATGAAAATATTATAAAGTAATTACTGACTAAAAATTATCACAATCTGTGTAAATATTGTGTTTGAATATTTAACAAATGAGAAGCTGCTCAAGATAATAGTTTTGTAGCAATGTGACCTTATTTTTTTTCCATTGGAGACTCCGCATTAGTTCTCACGAGACATGCTAGAAAATAATGACAAATCTTAGAAATTTTCACAAAAATTAGAAACATCAAACATCAATCATGTAAACTCTAATGATCATAGTTATGGTCTATTATATTTTTTAAAAGTTACCCACCACTATCATTATTAAAATTTTCTAAAATGAACCCTAAACCTATATCTAAATTACCGAGCTCTAAAAAAAATAACCTAAAGTAACCTCATAATCTTCATCTAATTTACTCATGCATAAGTATAACTTATAATGTCATTCTAAATTTGCATCTAAGTTACCCACGTATGTCGTCAATAAAATAAGATAACGTAAACACCTAAATCGTGATCTAATTATCTTCGCGTGCACTATAGAGAAATGTTCAAAAGTAAACTAATGTAAGATTCTAAATTACCTATTTATGTCATTGTTAATAACATAACGTAAACACCTAAATCGTGATCTAATTATCTTCGCGTGCACTATAGAGAAATGTTCAAAAGTAAACTAATGTAAGATTCTAAATTACCTATTTATGTCATTGTTAATATAGAAATACTAAGTTAAGATATATAGGCATGATACGTGTAACCATGTTGACCATTTATACATGGATGTAAGGAAGTGATGAAAGACATTAATTTTTATGCTAAAATAATGTATGGAGGTGCCATATAAAATGTTAAAAGTGTGGATGTTGATGAGAAAGTGTATAAAGTAAGTACTAATTAAAAATCAATCACATCTATATAAGAATTATATTGAAGTATTGAAAAAAATGAGAGAGCAGTAGGTAAACAATTTTAATTATTAGTTAGGAGTTTAATTTCTAAATAATTTTTAAATATAATAGTTTTTAAAAATATTGGCGTGACTACTTGGAGGTGGAGAAAGAGAAGTCTCACAATTATTCATTTTATAGATGCGCATCTCTGCGTCTATGGACATGATCGATAACATCATCACTTATGGGGTGTTTGGATCTTTAGTCCCAAAAAACCAAACGACGCCTTGTACACGGAACCAATCGGGGCCTTAGGGGGTGTTTGTTTCTTTGATCCCTTCTGTCACATCGAATGTTTAGATACTAAATAGGAGTATTAAACATAGACTAATTACAAAACCAATTTCACAAATGGAGACTAATTTGCAAGACGAATCTATTAAGCTTAATTAGTCCATGATTTGACAATGTGATGCTACAGTAAACATGTGCTAATGATGGATTAATTAGGCTTAATAGACTCATCTCGTGAATTAGCCTCCATACGTGTAATTAGTTTTATAATTAGCTCATGTTTAGTCCTCTTAATTAGCCTCCGAATATTCGATGTGATATGAATTTTAGTCCCGACTCAAGATCCGAACAACCCCTTATGCACGGAAGGACTGACATAGGGGTTGTTTAGTTACTTTTGCTTATTTTTAGCACCCGTCACATCGAATGTTTAGATACTAATTAGGAGTATTAAACGTAGACTATTTACAAAACCCATTATATAAGTGGAGGCTAAACGGCGAGACGAATTTATTAAGCCTAATTAGTTCATGATTTGACAATGTGTTGCTACAGTAAACATTTGCTAATGATGGATTAATTAGGCTTAATAGATTCGTCTCGCCATTTAGCCTCCATCTGTGTAATAGGTTTTGTAAATAGTCTATATTTAATTAGAATACTTCTAATTAGTTTCTAAACACTTGATGTGACAGGTGCAAAAGAACCAAACATCCCCATAATAAACAGGCTCAGTCGCCAGCACTCCAATCTCCCGTCCCCTTTTCACTTGCAGCTTTGCAGCAACGTAGCCCTGTGAGGTGACATAAGAATCCTAGGCCTTGTTTAGTTGCCCAACTTTGGAGTGTCAAAATTACTGTAGCAACACTGTAGTGTTTCGTTTGTATTTGTGAATTATTATTCAAATATTGACTAATTAGGCTTAAAAGATTCGTCTCGCAAAGTACAACAAAACTGTGCAATTAGTTTTTGATTTCGTCTACATTCAGTACTCCATGCATGTACCGCAAGTTTGATGTGATAGGAAATCTTCTTTTTGCATAGTATTAAAGTTGGGATTTTGGAGTGAACTAAGGGGGTGTTTGGCAGGGAGGGGCTAAATTTTAGCCCCTGTCACATCGGATGTTTGGACACTAATTAGGAGTATTAAACATAGTCTAATTACAAAACTAATTGCACAACCCCTAGGCTAAATCGCGAGACGAATCTATTAAGCCTAATTAGTCCATGATTTGACAATGTGGTGCTACAGTAACCATTCGCTAATGATGGATTAATTAGGCTTAATAGATTCGTCTCGCGATTTAGCCTATGGGTTCTGCTATTAGTTTTTTAATTAGCTCATATTTAGTCCTCCTAATTAGCATCTGAACGTGTGATGTGACAGGGCTAAAGTTTAGCCCCTGACATCCAAACGCCCCCTAAACATGGTCCTATCCGTGATCCTCCCCGTGGTAACCCGGGAGTCGATTTCCTTGTGGAGACGGAGGTAAACGCAGCTGCCTGAACCCTGCACGCGGATGCATATAAACTCTCAACTGTTGCCCTTTTATAGAGCTCGCGGTGACCTAGGCTTGGGAAGGCCCGTTGTCGCAGGAAGGTGGGTTGCCTTCCTCGCCTTGATCTGGTGGCGTGGATGTTGATTGACTGCATCTGATACTCTTCTTTGTGCCAGCTGCAGGGAGCGTCTTGGATTGGGTCAGCGGGATCTAAGGGTGAGTTTGTCCGACGACTGACTTTTCCATGTGCTAATGTGCTAGCTGTTGTGTCTTTCATCAGTGGGAAAACAGAGTTATTACATCTTGTGCTTTTTCTTGTGCCTGCAGCAATCTTCGTGGGTTTGAGCAGCAAGTTCTCAGGGTAAGTTTGTCCCTTTTCTGTGTTTTTCTGGTGAACCTATTATGTTGCCTTGCTTGCTCTTTGGAACATGGGTGCCTTATTTGCCCTTTGGCATAGTGTTTCTTATCTCAAGAGTTGGTTGTCTAGGTTTCCTGTGTGATTAGCATCTGAGTTGCTTATGTTCTTGGACACACACCATGGTTATTGCCTTTTAGTCTATCTGCAGGGGGCTGCTGTGTGATGTGGTGTTGATGTTCCTGCTTTGCTCTGCATAGGGTAAAAGCTTCATCTTTCATTACTAGATCTGTGATGTGGTATTGCTAGATCTGCTTATCATGCTTTGCAAATTGAAATGATATATGTATGTTTATGAAGAAAATTGGCTCCCACCACCAGATACATTCTTATGAACCCATGCTTGCTTTCCTCCCGGTTCTTTCTATCTAATGTGTGGTAATGAACTTCCTAGCATTGGATGCACAAACAATAGATGGTTAAAGATGGGGACTGGGGACCAGGATCAGCACAGTGCACCTTTCTAAGCAGCAAAATTTGCTTTGTCATATATGTGTGCATGCCAAAAAAAATCTGATGGGTGAAGCAGGGGGGCATATATGGACTGGCTGCAGAAAGATCATGTTAGAGATTGCTTTGAGTTCATGTTCGAGATTGCTTTGATTATATGTTAAGAGATTGAACTTGAACACTAGCTTCTGCTTAGCAGGTAGCACGATTCTTTGCATTTCCTTCGCTATCATTTACAACGCATTCCTTTCACGCATTGTAACCGTTTTGGATCAGATCACAGATGAACAGGAGGACCTCCAAGAAGACCAAGGTGACGCCGGCCGCAGCCCCATCGACGTCTTCGCCAAGGAAAAATACTGCCACGGGGAGGAAAGGCGATGACGAAGAGATGGAGAAGAACATTTGGTTAGATCCGGATGCTCTCTCCGTCGACTGTGGCATCTGCTTCATGCCTTTCGAGGCTGAGGCCGCACTTCATGAGCTCCATCATTACGGTGATGTTTCAATTATTTGGTTTGTACGGTGGTGTATCATAACCCTTACTGTTCTAATCTCTAATCTCTTCAGTGCAACAACGGCCACGTCGCATGCGCGAAGTGCTGCATCCGCCTCAACCGAAAGTGTTGTTCTTGCGACGAGCCCATCGGCGATCCGCCTCAACCGAAAGTGTTGGTCTTGTGACGAGCCCATCGGCGACGTTCGGTGCCGCCCAGTGGAGAATATCCTCGGAGAGATGAACACGATCTGCAAGTTCAGGAAGTATGGCTGCGGCGAGACCATCAAGTACATCGACAAGCGGAAGCACGAGGAGACCTGCCCCCGCGCGCCGTACTACTGCCCCGTCGGCGGCTGCAGCTACCGCGGCTTGCTGCTGTACAGGCACGTCCTCGACGACCACGCGGCCGCCGCCGCCTCCGTTGCCTACGGCCAGGCCACGACGGTGACGCTTCACAAGGGCGCGCCGTTCTGCGTGCTGGTGCAGGCCGGCATGGGGAGGGTGTTCCTGCTGCTCAACGGCGGCGGCGTACTGGCGGGGCGGTCACTGTCGCTGGTGTGCCTCGGCCCGCGCCCCGAGGGGAACGTCGAGATCAACTACAAGATGGAGGTGCGCGGCAGCGAGCCCGGCGCGCTCTCGCTGGCGGGGACGGTGCCGTGCATCCGGCTGCTCGAGGGCTACGAGGCCAAGAAGTTCCTCTTCGTGCCGGACGCGGACTGGGGGCCTTCCGGCACCGTCTCCGTCAGCATCCGCATCGGCTGACGAGGCCTCGGGTGGTGATTCCGTCCGGTCCCATTTCATAGTAGCTTTGTTTGTTGTTAGGTGTTTGTTGTTAGTGGCTATGAGCTCCTTATGAGCATGGTTTGGGGAGTTTTAGGCATGGTTTTGCTGCACTATAGATGCGGATGCCTGACTATGCTAAACTTTTGTAAAGAACTGGGTTGGGTAGTAGGCTTGTAGCCAGGAGCAAAGAGTTTGCAGGTGCTTTTGCTGATCGATCCGCCTCTGGGCTTGGTTTACCGTATGCTTGTTTAGCAACGAGTAAAGATATGTTGGTGTTGGATGGTTTTCTGTAGTAATGGAGAACTGAAAGGTACGATGGTACTATACTCTTATGTATTTTATGTACATGAATTCGTGCGGTACGTGACCATGTCAATTGGATTATTTGATGATTTTATCGTGGTTAGCAAGTGGGCGCCGTTACCGTCCTTGGATACGTCGTTTTTCGTTTTTGCGTTTTCCACAACCCGTTATGTGAACGTCTGATAGGTTTCGTCGTCGTCGGGATTCTGTCAATGTATGGAAGAGGAGTGGTGTGTGGCCTTGAAAGTGGCAAGGTCCCCACGCGATTGTGTGGGTACGAGGACGGTGGCGGCGTGGTACCATGGTGGAGCAGGCTTGGTTGCTACACTGCTTGCAACGAACTACGGCGGTCAGCATTACATGGCAGCGGTGGGTTGGCGTAGGATATCGTCGGGAACGGTGCTCGCGATGGCAGCGGTGGGTTTGGCGTGGGATATCGTCGGAAACGGTGCTCGCGATGCCCGCGGTGAAGTTGATTTATCCACGTAACCTCCCAGATTTTGGTTTGGGTCATGTGGAGCGTCATTTGAGATGTGTGGCGCTTATTGTTGGTTGTTATTTCGAGAGTAGTTATAATGTTAACTTTATCTGTTCCACGTGGATTTACTTCTACTTCTGTGCAGTTGCAGGATCGCAGCGTCCTGCGGTTATGGAATGGACTGCTGGGAGGGATCCCTCTTTTTTTTTCACTTTTTAGTTTGGCCCTTGTTTAGTTCACCCCTAACTCCGGCCCTGTTTGGGAAGGGCGTGTTAAAATTTAACAGGGTGTTAAACTTTAACACCCTCAAATAAAGGTGTTAAACTTTAGTATCTTGAGGTGTTTGGATGATCTGTTAAAATTTAACATCTTAGGTTGTAATTGACAACTTTACCCCTCATTACTCCTCTCAATGGCAGCCAAATACCCCTTCTTCCTTCTTCTCCTTCCTCCTCCTTCCTTCTTCCTCCTTTCCTACGCCTGGCGCCTCCGGCCCCACCCCTGCTCGGTCCACGCCGTGCCCGGCGCCAGCGTCGGCGTCGGCGCTGCCGGCCGCCCCGTCGGCCCCTCCCCTGCGCCTGCCGCCTCCGGCCCCGTCCCGCCGCCGGCGTCCCCTACCGCGGCGCTAGCG
>NC_028454.1:6572846-6586594 GCF_000263155.2 Setaria italica | reverse complement strand
CCAACGCCACCACCGCGCCAGGCAAGCCCGCACCGACACCACATGGGTCGCCTGCCGGTCCCCACACCACCGGATCAGCCTTGCCAAAGCCCGCGCCCACCGGCCGCGCCAACCGCGGCCCGCGCGAGGCCGCCCGCCATGGCCTCCGCCCACATCCCGCGCGAGGCCGCCCTCGCGAGCCCGCCGCGTGCTGCCCAGCGCGGCATCCCGGCGCAGGAGCGGCGCGGACCGGCGGTGGCGCGCGATGGGCGGACCAGCGGCGGCGCGAACGGGCGGACTGGCGGCGGTGCGCGACGTGCGGATCGGGGAAGGAAGATGGGGGCAGTGGAGGAGAGAGAAGAGGAGAGAGAGGGGGGCAACCAGGAAATAAGTGGGGAGGGGGACCACTTTTAACACCTTTAGCACATTTTAACACCCCCTCCATGTGTTTATGAAAAGAGGGATGTTAAATTTTAACACTTCATCTTTAACACTTGTGTTTGGCAACCAAAAGTGTTAAAATCTGTTAAAAAGGGGTGTTAAACTTTAACACCCCCTTCCCAAACAGGCCCTCCCAACTTTGGCACTATGCAAAAAGAAGATTCCCCATCACATCAAACTTGAGGTACATGTATGGAGTACTAAATGTAGATGAAATTAAAAACTAATTGCACAGTTTTGTTGTACTTTGCGAGACGAATCTTTTGAGCCTAATTAGTCAATATTTGGACAATAATTCACAAATACAAACGACACGCTACAGTGTGCTACAGTGTTGTAAGAGTAATTTGGCACCTCCAAACTTTGGCAACTAAACAAGGCCGCTTTGCTTTACCTATATGCGTTTTTCTAGATGGTTCTTGGCGGGTAAGCTTGTGCTCTGGTTCGAGCGGCAACGCATTAAGTAGCAGAAATTCAGGTTCCAAATTCGAACAGAATGTAATAAACATAAAAGAGACACATCTTTGAGACTTTGACTTGAGAATGAACTGCAACGGCATTTTTGAAACATATCGCTCGTGTATTAAAACTAGTACAAACAGTACCCTGATAAAGCATGCAGTCATGGGGATCGACTGGGTCCATGAACATGGGAGCAACATGTTTTTTAAAAAAATTCATGGTGGCTTTGGATTTTTAAAACTACTCCGCAGCTAGTGCAGCCTGCACTGTGCTGGTGCAGCAAGAGGGGCCAGGGGGTACTTCCAGATGCTTGGGCAAGAGGGTACTATTTGGCAAAGCTTTCCATTTAACAACGAGGGGAACTAGACCTTGTTTAAGGGGTGTTTGGGAACACCCTCCTAAACTTTAGCACCTGTCACATCAGATATTTGGATGCTAATTAGGAGTATTAAACATAGGCTAATTATAAAACTAATTGCACAGATGGAGTCTAATTCGCGAGACGAATCTACTAAGCCTAATTAGTACATGATTTGACAATGTGGTGCTACAGTAACCATTTGCTAATGATGGATTAATTAGGCTTAATAGATTCATCTCGCGAATTAGCACAGCGGTTCTGCAATTAGTTTTATAATTAGCTCATGTTTAGTCCTCCTAATTAGCATCCGAACATCCGATGTGACACTGCTAAAGTTTAGCACCAGGTATCAAACATTGACTAATTACTGTTTGAAGGTGCCAAATTACTGTTACAGCACTGTAGCACACTGTAGCGTTTCGTTTGTATTTGTGAATTATTGTCCAAACATTGACTAATTAGGCTCAAAAGATTCGTCTTGCAAAGTACAACAAAACTGTGCAATTAGTTTTTAATTTCGTCTACATTTAGTACTCCATGCATGTACCGCAAGTTTGATGTGATGGGGAATCTTCTTTTTGCATAGTGCCAAAGTTGGGAGTTGAGGGTGAACTAAATAAGGGCTTAACGAAAAGTGTTTTTGCAGTAGCACATGTATTCCAGGGTAGGAGATTAGTGGGTATTCGGTTCCACTGACTTGTTTTTAGCACCCGTCACATCGAATGTTTAGATACTAATTAGAAATATTAAACGTAGACTATTTACAAAACCCATTACATAAGTGGAGGCTAAACGACGAGACGAATCTATTAAGCCTAATTAGTTCATGATTTGATAATGTGTTGCTACAGTAAACATTTGCTAATGATGGATTAATTAGGCTTAATAGATTCGTCTCGCCGTTTAGCCTCCACTTATGTAATGAGTTTTGTAAATAGTCTCCGTTTAATACTCCTAGTATCTAAACATTCAACGTGACACGTGCTAAAAATAAGCAATGGAACCAAACCCTACTGGTAAATAGTAAATGGGACAGAGCCGAAGGGAACTCCGGACGGAAGCGTACGTTGCCCTCGCGTATTTCAGGGGAGGAGACGCCGTGGCACGGGGCCCAGAGGGAAGTGGAGGACTCCGGAGACTCGTGTCGTCGGCGAGGCCACGCCCCGTCCCGCACCATCCGACCTGACGGATGTGTTCTCCGCCGAACAGCGTGCCGTGCCGTACCGTGGTTCCGCGTGCTGGTGCAGGGGGAGCGTGTTCCTGCTGCTCAACGGCGGCGGTGGCGGGGCGGTCACTGTCGCTGGCCTGCCTCGGCCCGCGACCCGAGCATGCTTTTGCTGCACTGCGGATGCCTGGCTATGCTAACCGAGGGGCTCGCTGGCCGCCGGTTGCTGCACGGTTATCCATGGGTGGCGTGCACCAGAAGCTGCACAGTTCACGCGGCACCTTGGGCTGGGCAGCGTCCCGTCTACTCGCATCTCTCTCCACGGGCTCTTGCCTTGTCACGCTCTCTGCACTGGCACTGCAGCTCTCTGTGTGGAGTCCTCGCATTTACGCCAACACCTTCTTCGATGCCTTGCCTTGCCTCAGCCAACCCGGAGCACACCCACCGCCAACCTCCCCTATGGGCTATGGCCCTGTATGTACGTGCCGCCGTCCGCCGGAGCTGCGGCACATCGCGGCAGCGAAGCGAGCGAGGGAGTAGCCGAGGCCTAGACCGGGAGGGGTGGCGACGGGAGCAGAGCTCCTGGGAGTTGTAGGATTAGGTGCTTGGGAAAGTTGATTGCCGGCCTGCGCTACCACTTTCCTATGCCATCTAATCCGATGATTTCCAGGGGCTCCTTCCATCGCCCGCACCCATCCGCTTCGGATGCCGGAACGAGCGCATTGATCTTTTCTTTTTGTTCTTCGTTTCTCGTTTCCATGCTGGGGTTGCCGTCCCGGTTCTGATTTGTGGTTGCGTTCTTCCAGTTTCCGGGTGAAATTTGCTGGGGTTTTAGGTGCACTTCTTCCTCTGCTTAGCTAAAGATCTCTCTCTGTGTTTGCTGCGTAACGAGCGCTCAGTCGGCGGCGGCCTCGTGAAAATCTGCCGGCGCCGTAGAGAAGCAACACTTGATTTTCTGTGATCTTTCCCCGACTTCCATTTGATTCTTCAGCTTAGAATGTGTGTTTATCAGGCAGCAGCAAGCGCATGCTCAGTTCCTCACAAGTCACCGTCAGACATATGGAGCTCCCCATGCCATCCCCATCCGACTGATCTGAATGGGCCTAGTTAAAAAAATGTTTGGGCTGCAGCCCATGGGCACGAGTAGTCTTACCTGGCCCAAGTTTAGGCTTTTATAAAGGAAATGTATTCTCTGAACAGGCAATCAATTTGCAAAATCGAGTCCTACCAAACAGCGTATAAATTATACCCACCACTTTAATCCAGTAAGTAGATACACGAATTTGGTGTGCATATACGGTCACAAGTACGCTATGTAGATCTACTTTGCTACCGTGACACATGATGTGGACGGTTTTATGCATGGAACTCCCTGCAGCTATTTTCTTGGGCCTTGTTTACTTGCTAATTTGGGAGTGGCAAAATTGGCATTCTGCCATAAATGCGACACTGTAGCGTTTCGTTTGTATTTGTGAATTATTGTCTAAATATTGACTAATTAGGCTCAAAAGATTCGTCTCGCAAAGTACAACAAAACTGTGCAATTAGTTTTTGATTTCGTCTACATTTAGTACTCCATGCATGTACCGCAAATTTGATGTGATGGGGAATCTTCTTTTTGCATAGTGCTAAAGTTGGGAGTTGGGGATAAAGTAAACAAGGACTTGGTCCATTCGAGGCTCTCCTGCCTCCATCTTGATCGCGGACATTTAGACATTTAGTTTGAGACGAGCACGTAACCAATATTTTTAGGCTCATAGCTCTCCGGCTTTCCGAGCAACACCTAGTTTGATTCACTATATACCTGTCCAGGTTTAATTATTTTCGTTTTTCAAGGCATTTAAAAAAATACTCGTGCAGGAGTATTTGTTACTAAGAGGTCCGATATTATTTATGCGCTCTGTGTTATTTTGGATAGGTTTGTCGGACGTGTGGAGATAAAGGAAAAATCCGGTCTCGTCTCGTGGTTTGTGCTGCACGTTGAGGCTGCCGTGCGGTGTGGTCTGCTGGTCGACGGAGTGCCGTTCGGTGCACCGGAGTGTCTACACTCCACTGCGGTCTGCGGCCGTGGCCCGGCCGTTGCCTTGCCGGACTCCGGCTGCAACCAGAGTGGGTTGACTCATGCCCCCGCTTCCTTGAAAATACACCTACTCTGGAAATACTCCCTCTGTCCACGAAAGAATGCAAATCTAGCATTACAAGGCAGCACTAAGATAAAGATAAAATGACGCATATGCCTCTATAAACACAATTCTCTGCAGCGCACTCACGTTGCCACTGCAGACGGTGAAAATGATTGCACTCGAGACCAAAGTACATAATCAATACAATAAGAATATTTTTGTTACACCATGCATGCACAGGCAATTAAAGCATTCATCTTTGAAACTGAATAATGCCAAATACCTCACGCCACCCAACAAATTCAAGCTTAATTTAACTTTGAAAAGTCATCCAGCGCCTTTTCAGTCTTGAAATGGCGCCATTTTTAAGTGGTTGAAAGCAACGATTACAAATTTTTAGATGCCGCCATTTACTCCTTCCTTGGCTTATAAAAGCCTGGCGATGACTGCCTTACCATCTTTCTTCACCCCCCTCCACTGAGCCCATGGCTTTAGATTTGAACAATCCACCACCTGACGAGGGAGAGGCCTTACCAGACCTCGACGAGAAGCAGTCTACAGATGAGGCTAATCTATTCCAGATCCATGATGCACATTAAGATGATCTTGTTGGAGTTGAGATTACTGGAGGGCAAAACCAAATAATCAGCCTAGGTACTTGTCTCTTCACTTATCTAAGTTATTGGAGTACACCAACCTCACAGCGCTGACATGCTCTTGATGAACACCACCTACTAGATGGGGGAGGAGAAGCCATACGAGACCTTAATGTGCAACCTACTCATGATGAAGAGCCTTTCCATGTTTTTGTTGGAGATGATGACATAATTACAGGAGACAAAGGAATTAGTGCGGATGGAAATGGCAACTTTGATTTTTATGGTGATCTTTTCGATCTCAACTTACATGCTTCCTGTCAACCAGATGTAAACCATTGTAAATGTTTTTGTTTGTATGTATTTTCTTCCATAAGTTTCCTACATGCTTTCTTATTACTACTTAGTAGAAAATACAATGGCAAACAAGTTAAGATTCTTTCTGAGTCATTGGGTACATACATGCATGCTCAGGAATAAATTCAATGTAGAGTTACTTAATCAAAGGACTATATGACATTGTATTGAAAGCTATAGCACATAATCAGATTGTACTAGACATAATTTATCTCATATTCAAGGTTTATTTCTTGATGAATTAGTGGGTCAATGTGGTTCTTCTCTTACCACCATGAACATACACAATATTACTGCATTTATTAGCATGTTCAGTAGAGACTTTATGATGAAGAATTACGTACACAGTACCTCCATCCAGTGCCCACACTGCATTTAGTACCATGTCCAGTAGAGAAGTTCCTGCAAAATATACGAGTAATGTACATTTAGCTATCAGTTCTTAATAAATTTCACATTCCACAAATGTAGATTACGATGATTAAAAACAAGTTAAACTAATCCATCAAACAATAAATGGATGTGCATTTGTTTAGTTCTAGATGAACACAATTAGCACATTTTTTTTAGTTAATGATGACTACATCCCAACCATGGAGGAAATGCATGGGTATGGCGTCTATGCCAATGAGGTGGACATCGTCTTTGATCAGGAAGAGTTATCTGACTCCAGTGATAAAGATTATGAACCAGCAAATGAAAATTTTAGGACAACATCAAAGGATCATTCTACAACTCAAAGGCAACAGATATATGAAGCATTGCTGGAGAAAAGCAACCAAGGAAAACTAAAGAGAAACACTACAACTGAGGTTGCTAAATTATTTAATGTCAATCGACATGCAGTGTGGCATATTTGGTGACAAGAAAAACAATGTCGTGCTAATGGAGTGTCGGTTGATATTAGTTCAAGAAAGCCCAAGAATTGTGGCCGCAAAAAGGTTGAAATCAACACCTCACAAGTAGAGACCATTCCATTGCACAGAAGGTGGACCATAAGGTCTCTAGCTCAAGCTCTAGGTATGAAAAAAACCACAGTACATAAGATGTTCAAAGATGGGTTCCTAAGACGGCACTCCAAAACATTGAAGCCATATTTAAAGGAAGAAAATAAAAAGGAAAGGCTGCGGTGGTGTGTTTTAATGTTAGATCAGCGTACATTGCAAACTCAGCCAAAGTTCAATGAAATGAAGAACATCATACACCAAGATGAGAAGTGGTTCAACGGCATAAGAAAAGATGTGACCTACTGCATGACTCATGATGAAGAGGACCCACATAGGACTGTGCAAAACAAGAATTACATTGAAAAGGTAATGTTCTTCTGTGTAGTAGCCAATCCTCAGTATGATAATGAAGGGAACTGCACATTTGATGGCAAACTAGGCATATGGCCTTTTATAAGAGAGGTACCTGAATTTATGTGCTTTTTTTTGCTTCAATTAGTTTCTATGGTTTGCTTTCGAAGCTAACATGTTTGTCAATTTTTGTAGGAACCAACAAAAAGAAGAAGTGGTAACAGACCAAGGGGACACCAGTGAACAAGACAATGAAGGTTGATAGAGCCACAATAAGGTCCTATATGATTACTAAACTCCTGCCAGCAATTAGAGATCGTTGGTCTCGAGATCAATGCCACCAAACTATTTGGATTCAGCAGGACAATGCTAGGACTCGTATCCCGGTTAATGATGAGCAATTTGCACGAGCAGTAGCCTACATTGGGCTCAATATCTACCTCATGAACCAGCCCCCTAACTCCCCTGATACGAATGTCTTAGATCTGGGGTTCTTTGCATCTCTACAGTCATTAACATACACAATGATCTCTAACAATATGAATGACTTAATTGCCAATGTTAAGAATGAATATGAAAACTATAACCACAAAGCAATTAGAAATGTCTTCCTAACACTGCACGGTTGCATGATTGAGGTGATGAAGGCCAATGGAGGGAACAAATACAAGATCCCTCACATTAACAACGATAGGCTGGAGGCCCTAGGCATGCTTCCAAAGAGCCTAAATTGTGACCGTTAAATATATAAGAGTGTGATGGAGTCCCTAAATGCCTAGTTTCTTAGTGTTTAGAACTCGACATTTTGCTAAATGCAGTGCTGCATGTACAAAGGTGTTTGCTGATATTGTGTTCTGTAGGAACAAAGATGTTTCCTGCTAGTGCGTTGCATGTACAAATGTGTTTGCTACTACTATGTTGCATGTACAAAGGTGTTTGCTACTAGTGTGATGCCTATGTGATCCCTATGTGTTCTCTAGTGCTTCAAAATTTACATATGTGTTCTTGTTTAAGAATATCAGCGAGACCTAGTTTTGTCATTGTATTCTATGTGTTGTATTAAAGAGAAAAATTCAGAAGGGAGCACACATGTTCACAAGTCTATTAACAACATCTTTAGAGAGAAAACTGCACTTCCGTTTTACAACAATGGTTTTGGCTGCCTGTTAAATTGCAATGTGCGTTCGTCATAATCCAACATCAAAGTAGTTAATGTCATAGAATAATTGCAACAAAACAATCCCATCATAATTACAACTAAATCCACAAGGTTGGTCACCACGTACTAAAGCCAACAATAAGATCAGTAGCATAATTTGTACCCAAAAGCCAACATTTTTTTTCCAGCAAGTTCAAACCAAACCTACATATCATTTCGTCATCACACACATGACCTACTGATTAACACAAAGAAGCACTTACTTCATCATCATAGATATGCACATGACCAACAGATCAACCCAAAAGCAACACCTCATCATCACAAATATGCACATATCACTACGGTTGGAAGTATGCAGGCAAATAAATTTAGAGGATGCTAAGAAAGGTCTCGTGGAAGAGGGGTTCCATCCCGGCAAGCTGTACCTTCAAGTGTTGAACCATCTCTGGTTGTAGTTTGTCGGTGGCGGCGGAAGCTCCCATAGGGACGTCCACAGCAGCCTGAACTGAGGCAGCCTGGACGACCGGATTCATGACCATGGTCATCTTCTCGGCCATCTTGCTGGCTGTAGACGCCACCACCGCACATCCATGGTTGTAGCACCCACCAACATCACCTCCGGGCAGCCTAGCACATCAACGGAGCTGTCGACGCTCACAGCCACGGCCATGTCCATCTTCCTCCTCCGAATCAGGGACATAAAGCCCCGCCTCCATGTCGATGCCTTCATCTTCTGAGTCAAGGACATACAACTGGTCGAGGTGATCGACGCGAAGGCAATTGCGGCCAATGTTAAGGACGCGCTCCGGGCTCCGATCACCGCCACTGGCCCCAACTTCACGGGTTCCTTCAGTCTTCTACCACCGTCGCACATTTTGGGGATAGGCACGGAGCTCGCGCCGCCTTCCCCAATCCCGTCGCACATCTTGGGGACATCGCCTTCCCAAATCTTGACGACAGATCTTGGGATTTTGTCGCCGCTCCCAAACACAGGAGCGCACATGGGGCTCCCATCAACACCGCCGCCTGCATTGGCACCGATGACCAACACCTGAACTGGGCGCTCGGGGCTCCCATCGCTGCTGCTAGCTAGCTTCGCACCTCGATGCGTGGAGCGCCTAACCCGCTGGATCCAGCTCCCACGGGTGCGGAAAGGGTAGTGTCGAGATCTAGCCATCCCTGTTGACGCGCGAGGCCTGAGGATGGAGAAGGGGAAGAGAGTGATGCAGCGGAAGATGGAGGAGGCAGCGCGGTCAATGGAGCTGAGGGAGAGGCAGCGAAAGATGGGGGAGGCGGCACGGTCAGTGGAGCTGACGGGCGGTGGAAGAGAGTCGTGTGGATGAGGATGACATGGGAGCTGTAGAACGTGTGGTAGGGAAAGCGGTGAGGAAGGAGATTTTCACCGTGTTCGACCAGCTTGTATAGCCGGTTCGACTGGATGATGCCGTATTCAATGCTACAGTACCGCGCGAGAAGGCAACCACCAGCAGATACTAGCGACAGCTATTTGGGTCACGTCCATAAACCTGGCACACGCTACATTTGCATTCTTTTGCGGACAACGCTCGCACCCTACATTTGCATTCTTTCACGGACGGAGGGAGTACCTTTCAATCTAAATTTGATGAGTTATGCAAAAGGTTCTTCTTGACGTTTAATGTGTTTGTTCAGAACAAACTGGAACATACAAACCAACAACATGTATGAGAAGTTGAGAACTTTACTCTAGGGGGTGTTTGGCTCCCAAGGGTTAAACTTTAGTTCCTGTCACATCGGATATTTGATACTAATTAGGAGTATTAAACATAGGCTAATTATAAAACTAATTGCACAGATGGAGGTTAATTCGCGAGACGAATCTATTAAGCCTAATTAGTCCATGA
Organism: Setaria italica; assembly: GCF_000263155.2. Lineage (NCBI taxonomy): Eukaryota > Viridiplantae > Streptophyta > Magnoliopsida > Poales > Poaceae > Setaria > Setaria italica. The sequence goes on along the minus strand of NC_028454.1, from coordinate 6,576,767 downwards.
TTTGACAATATGGTGCTACAATAACCATTTGCTAATGATGGATTAATTAGGCTTAATAGATTCATCTCGCGAATTAGCCCAGGGCTTCTGCAATTAGTTTTATAATTAGTTCATGCTTAGTTCTTCTAATTAGCATCCAAATATTTGATGTGATAAAGGTTACAGTTTAGCTCCTGATATCCAAACAATCCCTGAAATGCGCTGCCACTCCTTTTTAAAGGAAACAAAACCATATTTTCTTAGAGAGACGTTCGGAAGAAACGAAATTTCTAAGCAGTAATCATTAACCACAACCAGCTATTTTTTGTGTGGGGTTTCAGTTAAAATTTCCTCTGTCGAATTGGAATCCACGATTTGTGGCTACGGGCTATGGCAATTAGCAACTCAATTCGTAGTGCCCCTTCCTGTTTCTTGGGCCCAATTCTACACACACGTGACAGTTTGTTTCTTTTCGTGGGCTCCTTTTCCATTTCGCCTCAGATTCTTTTACTAGGCTTTTTTTAACAGTCTATGCATGCTCTGTTGAGTCTGCTCTGTACATGCACCTAACTATGTTCTCGTCTTTTCCCTTGACGTGCCATATGTTATTAGGTATCTCACTTTCGCTTTACCGCCGCAATTGTGCTCTACTAGGGTAAATTTTTTAAAATATAGTATATGCATAGACCGATAGATGTACACATGCACACTCACATCTACAAACACGTGCGTGCATATCTTATTCCAAATTTCAATGAGCTAACATAGAAGACGGATGATAATTAATGAGATGTTGTATACAAGAATAATGTCTTGGATAAATGAAGCTAGGCGTCATGCCTCCCGGGCAAATTGCATGCAAACCGATCACTACCCGTTCCGACCGATCTTCCGATGCGGCGTAGCTGTGGCGGCGGCGGGTGGTGGTGGTCCAATGATGAAAACTGGGGCCAGTTCTCGGCGACGGTGGCAACAGGCCCTGAGCCCCTGACAGAATCCATCCACCAGATGAACGGCTACAAGTGCATGCATATGTTCCATATCGTGAATTCGTGATCATCAGCAACAACTTATTTTCACTGCTAGGCTAGAGCGGTTAAGTGTCCGTACCATAGGCTTGAACCTCCGAGCAGTCCACGATGCAGCAAGAAAAGGTGACGGTCATCATGAGCACTTACATCGGCGGCAGGGAAGAGAGACAAGGATGCTTCTTCATGGTTGCATCAACCGGCAACCGCGAATCTGTGAGATGCAAATCTTTAAGTAGTAGTCTGATGCATGCACATATCCTATTCCTGAACCGTCACATAGCTTGGCAAAGATGCCCCTGATGACATTGCCCTCTAATAAAACATTGTCACACTATTTTTATATGGCGATGCTCCTCCTCTTTTTTGCGCAATAACTAGAAGTGAATCTAACGTGTACCCTAAAAAAATAACCTGGAGATTTAACTTGAGCTTTGTCAAATACCATATCATTTCGACTTAGACAAATGTGCAAAATTGAAATTGATGGTGTAAGATAAAATGCAACTTCACTATGTATGAATCGTGTTTTTTTTGTTGTGATTTGTTTTATATTAAAGGTACTTTATGTATGATTTTATTCCTTTTCATATTTGCATTGAATTTTTTTAATAAGACGAATGACCGAACATTGTAATCAAAAGTTAATGACATCGGACATTTAATAATTGATGATGGAGTATTATGATACAAACTTGTTAAACACAGAGAGAGAGGGGGGGAGGGAGGAAGGGAGTGGTAAGGTTCCTTGTGGTGGAACCTGCCCATCAGGGTTCGAGTTCTCGACTCGGCGCTGATGTTCATATTTTTCTAAATTTATTCCAAGATTTAATCGGCGCTATTCTTTCAGTGGTAGGTAACATACTCGTCGACAACGAGGCGCCAATGATGACCTCGTTCTCAGTTTTTCGGAGGTGCTCATAGGGGTAGGGATTATATATGTGTGTTCGTAGGGGTGAGTGTGTGCGTGTGTTTGTAAGAGAGAGAGAGCGGGGGGTGTGGAGCAAGTCCTGTCTTAGCCTCTCATGCAAATTAAACCGCATACGGAACTAGACATATCATCGGCAGTACACACATACCGCAATATGATATATATGCTGTCATGTATAACCATCACTAACCATTGACGTTATGTTATTACTTGTTTCAACTGGTCTTCCATTACGGTGCAGAACTCGGATGCGGCGGCGGAGCACCGGACCTTCTAGGGTGTGAAAGGTAGTGGCCATGTGGCGCCGGTGGTGATGGCGCACGCCGACGGTGTTCGCCCGCTACGTCCGAGCACTGGTGCGAGGGGAGGAAGCCATGGCCATGCGGCGCCGGTTGCTGCATCCGCTCACGGTTTGGGGCATCAGGCGGATAGGCTGTAACTGCATCTGCATGCATATGTTGCACTATTTTCATCAACATTCAACAAACAGTTAATCGATTTCACTCCTAGCCTAGAAAAGCAGCAAAGTTTTCAGTGTTTCTCCAACGATCCATGTTAGGTGGTGGTCCACATCAGATTTATATCTATGTGACTATGTATAATCTGAAAAAAAAATATATACATAAAGAAGCGAAAAAACGAAGAAGGAAAAGGAAATTCTAGCTGGTTAATTAGTAGACTACTCAATTAGTACAATATAATACTTTAGCACAAAATTACCTATAACTATATATGTACCACCATTACATAATCTAGAGATAGCACAAAGCACAATCCCTCTTAACACTCTTATCATAAATATGCAGCAACTATACATCTATATGCAATATATCTTGCTCCACCAATGTACTATCTCTGTTTCAAATTGTAAATGAGTTGTTTTAACTTTGTATTAAGTCAAGCTATATGTAGCTCCGTAGATAAATATACAATATCTACAACATCAATCTAGCTAGTTTCATCAGAGAGATATACACCATCAAATATATCCGATTCTTCTATTTTAGATGTTAATATATTTTTGTATAAACTCGATCAACATTTGACATAGTTAATTTAGGACAAAGCTATAACGAACTATAATTTTGAAACGAAGGAAGCGATTAGTTATTCTTAATGGTGCATACCGCGGACCTCGACCCCTGAACAAGAGCCTTCAACAATGGAGCAAGAGATGGCGATGGCCAGCATGATATTCATCAGCACGGCTATCACAGGCAGGCGGGATGATAGAGAGGAGAAAAACTTCTTCATGCTAGGATTAAGCGCGATGCAGCTTAATAATAGCAGGATCAAGAAGTAGCATAGGATGCCAAGAACCCAAAATGTTCGACGGTTGTCTTCTCCGTCCTAATTGCCTTTTATATAAGGCTGGAATCACATGCACGCAGCTTCCTAGCAATTATACTCCAACAATGGAGACAACACATGGAGTAGTGCAATAGATTTTGATCTTGATGGATTTCGCTATCGCAGGAAGCATTCTGTGACTTGTGAGCAAAGGCCAATCCGGGTTCAAAAGATGCGGCACTCACACCTCGCACACACGGTAGAGCAGCTACCCTTTCCACCAGCATTCTCGACTCTCGAGCACGCACGTGGATCCCAAGTTTGACTCATCAGTCGTTTGACAGGTCGATCTCGTCCTCTCCTCCGATCCATACGTGACCCATACGCGCGGATCGGAGACACGCTGAGCACTGGGTGCACCACACTACTCGAGCTTCTTTGTTGAGACTTGAGACTTAAACTGAGAGCAGCTTTGAACCTTCTGTCACCAAAGATTCAAAGAATGACATCCTTCGCTGATTATGAGTCAACGGAGCAGTCCAATCCACCAGATACCGAGGCCAGTCAAGAGTTTCGGAAATCTAAACCCTTCTAAGAAACAGCATTGCAGAATTCAGCAATCCGTTGATTCAATTCGTTTTTTAAGCAAGAACGGTTTTCGTTGTGGAGCCCATCAAAATAATGCACGTCACG